>NC_057805.1:167941447-167969126 GCF_018294505.1 Triticum aestivum | reverse complement strand
GCAGCTATATCTCCCACGTGTCGAGGCACGACTTGGAGGCATAACTGCACGGTGGTTTTGTCGCAAGAAGGGTCATCTTCACACAATCCCATGTAATGAACAAGAATGGGATAAAGAGTTGGCTTACAATCGCCACTTCATACAATACATTAATTAAACATACATCATTCAGAGTACACACATAGTCTGACTACGGATAAACAAATGAAAAGGAATATAACCCAACTGCTAGATCCCCTATCGTCCCAACTGGGCTCCACTACTGATCAACAGGAAATGAAACATAGTAACGACCAAGGTCCTCATCGAACTCCTGCACTGGTATCATCGGCACATGCAACTGTTTTGCTAGAATTTGTGAGTCACGAGGACTCAGCAATCTCAAAACCCACGAAATCAAGACTATTTAAGCTTATAGGAAGGATGGGGTAATGAGGTGGAGCTGCAGCAAGCACCAAGCAAATATGGTGGCTAACATACAGAAATAAGAGCGAGAAGAGAAGCAACGCAACGGTCGTGAAGCTAGAAGTGATCAAGAAGTGATCCTGAAACTACTTACGCACAACCATAACACAAGAACCGTGTTCACTTCCCGGACTCTGCCGAAAAGAGACCATCACGGCTACACACGCGGTTGATGTATTTTAATTAAGTCAAGTGTCAAGTTTTCTACAACCAGACATTAACAAATTCCCATCTGCCACATAACCGCGGGCACGACTTTTGAAAGTTTATACCATGCAGGGGTGTCCTACTTAGCCCGTCACCAGCTCTCACGATCAACGAAGGATATTCCTTCTCCCGGAAAGACCCGATCAGTCTTGGAATCCCGGTTACAAGACATTTCGACAATGATAGAACAAGACCAGCAAGACAGCCCGATGTGCCGACAAATCCCGATAGGAGATGCACATATCTCGTTCTCAGGGCACACCGGATAACCTAAGCGTACAGGACGAACATAACCCAAGTTGCCAAGGGACGGTCCCGCACGGTGCTCTAGTTTGGACCAACACTCAGAGGAGCACTGGCCCGGGGGGATAAATGAAGATGACCCTCGGGCTCCGGAAACCCATGAGAAAAAGGTTTAGGTGAGGCAAATGTAAAACCAAGGTTGGGCCTTGCTGGAGGAGTTTTATTCAAAGCAAACTGTCAAGGGGGTCCCATAACCCCAACCGCGTAAGGAATGCAAACTCAAGGAACATAACACTGGTATGACAGAAACTAGGGCGGCAAGAGTGGAACAAAACACCAGGCATAAGGCCGAGCCTTCCACCCTTTACCAAGTATATAGATGCATTAATTAAAGAAGAGATATTGTGATATCCCAACATAAACGTGTTCCAACATGGAGCAATCTTCAACTTCACCTGCAACTAGCAACGCTATAAGAGGGGCTGAGCAAAAGCAGTAACATAGCCAAACAATGGTTTGCTAGGAAGGTGGGTGAGAGGCTTGACCTGGCAATATGGGAGGCATGATAAACAAGTGGTAGGTAGCGCGACATAGCGATAGAACGAACAGCTAGCAAGCAAAGATAGAAGTGATATCGAGGGTAATGGTCATCTTGCATGAGATCCCGCAAGGAAGAAGAACGAGTCCATGAAGAAGACAAATGGACGTAGTCGAACGAAACCTCACAACTCCGGAACGAAACCGAAGCTAACGAGAGAAGCAAACCGGAAAGAAGCAAGCAACATGGTAAACACACAAGCATAAACATGGCATGATGCACAATCAAGTATGATGCATGTCCGGTTTAATGAGGCATGGCATGACAATGTGCACAAACAATACTACAAGTTAAGTGGAGCTCAATATGCAATGAGTTGCATATTGACGAAACACCCCATCAATTATTTAGTTCACTCTCATTTATGTATCCAACAATATTAAATGTTATTAAACATGGCAAGAGGGTGAAGCATAAATAAACTAACTATTTAGGCAAGTTTAAATGAGGCCGAAACAACAAACAACAATTCCGGGAAATCCTCATATGCATATTTTGGATTTGGTACTGTTCTATCCTAAAGCATATTTTAGAGTTGTTAGACATGCAAAGCAATGCCACCATGTTAAATTATGCATTTTTACCCCATTTACATGTAAAGTTTATTTAAAACCGAGCTATGGTTAATTAATTATGGAATAAATCATTTTAATATGTCATATGAGCAAATTTAATCAAACAGCATTTTAAACATGCATGAAAGTAGAATATTATGAAACTACATAAAATTATAAGCATTTTACATATTTAAAGTTTTTACATATGATGCATGATCGTGAAGTTATTATATGCATGATGTATGAGGGGTCTTCTGCAAAACTGTAAAACACTGGATAATAGACAAATTCGTCCAGGGAAAAAACATGAGATGGGCTGAATCTGGAATAGGGCAGCGGCTGGGGCTACAGGAACTTGGGAGGCTCACCATGGGCTCTTGGCCCGGTCGGTGGAGGAGGTAGCAGGCCGGTTGAGGAGCTGGAGCAGGCTGGGCCTTGGCCAGTGAGGCAGAGAGGCGCTGACGAGGCTTGCACGGTCAACGGGGCGAGTGGCTGCATCCAGGCGAGCGCAGCAGAGGATGCGTCGGCGCTAACAGCAGGTCGACGCCGCGGGGGCGTCCGGCAGCGGCGGCGCTTGGCGTCACGAGGCGGGCTTGGCAGGGGTGCGGTGCGGCTGGGCCGGGTCAACACTCTCGAGAACGAGCAGCTGCTGGATCTCCAGGCGCAAGGGACGAGCAGAGGAGGCAGCGCTCAACAGGGTCACGAGCGGCGACGCTTGCAGGCAGGGAGGCCAGGAAGCAATGGAAATGGCGGGGCCCCGGGGCTAGGGCTTCAGGTCTACACGGGGTTGGAGGAGGACGGTGCCACCATGACTGCTCCAAGGTGCGGCGGCGCTGGAGGCAGGGGACTTGCTGCGGCGGGCGGAATGGACGGATGGGAAATCCCAGGATCTAGGGTTAGGCTCAGATATATATAGTAGGTGGGGATTAGGCTAGGGGTTAATCCGTTCCTCCGATCGAAATCGGATGGTCGGGACAATAGGCTAGAGAGTCCAAATAAAATACCAAAGATGTTTTAGGGACGTTAGGGGATGATCCGAACCCATTGGTCACAACTGTCCGGTTCGGGTTAGGGGAAGCTTTCAGACACGCACGAGAGGGGTTTGAGCACATAGGAGAGATTATGCGTCCAGACAAGAGGGACTCGAAACACACGGTTGGACTCGAATCGGTCAACGAAGGCAAGGGGGACACGACAACTATGAACGGATGCATGTTTTAAAAACAATGATGGCAACGAGTGCCGATGCAAAACAGATGATGCCATGATGAAATGATGAATGCAACAAACAAATAATAAAACACACGACGACAACAAAATAGCTGGAAGACTTCTGGAGCGTTGGTCTCGGGGCGTCACAGCTTGGATCTGGGTACTGAGGGTCGGGGATAGTAGAGTAACTTTGCTTCTCCCAAGTAGTGGGCACGAGCGATATCGGGCGAGGAGGGCGTGTTTTGAAATATACTGGGCGCTAGCGATTTCGGACGAGGATGGCGTGTTTTGAAATATAGTGGGCGCGAGCGATTTCGGGCGAGGAGAGCGTGTTTTGAAATAGTGGGCGCGAGCTATTTCGGGCGAGGAGAGGGTATTTTGCCGACCATGGTTTATGAATTATTTGGCACATGTCATTTCAGCCGAGGAGAAGGCACGCTTGGATGAAGTTACGAACCTACCCTCGATGTAAAACGGGCCAATTGATGCGTGTCCCAGATAGGCCGGTAATTTCGCATCTCCCATTTATTTGCTCGGGCGAATTCCACCGAGCAGAGGGCGTTTAACGGTTCGTTCAAATTTTGGGAGAACGAGCATCCACGTCTACCTTACAAAGTCGATTCGAATCAAATTTTGAAATATTAGCTTGCCACTTCTTTTTTAGATGGAGAGATGATGCTCGGGAGTAATGTGTTTTTACATGCTCGTTGCTAGCGATTTACTATATGACAAATAGTTGACCCACTCAAAAACGGGAATCAAACTCAAAATGAAATATCTCGATTCAATGAAATAGCTCATTCACCAGGTCAAAATAGTGAACTAAATCCAAAATTAAACACCTCAATCGAGTTGCATGTTGTACAGTATTATAGTACTCCATGAACATGTTGAGAGTCAAATTAATGAACTTGTTTGATATACGCATATCTCCGTTCATATGTGGATTGCAGACAACATGTTCTCCAATTTAAATATTTGAATGCAACTTTATATCGAAACATGGTTTATATCAGTCTTTGATGCATAAAATGCGACCTCCCCCTCTCCCGGACTCCTGCTCTCTCTCTCTCTCTCGCCGACAATCTTCAATTTTGTCGCACGCATCCAACACACAAACCTTGTTGGTCCCTCTCCCTCTCTCTCTCTTTGTGTGTGTGTGGGGGGGGGGGTCTTTCTAGTTCACATGCATGTATACTCCATCTATAGGTCTCTCTCGCACACTATGTATGATTCTCTTGTCCAAGCTAAATATCTTCGGTGCACTCATCGTACGCACACAAATTCCTTGGCTCATTGCCCGTAACTCTCTCACGCACCACTCTGTCGTCTCAGAGCTCTTCCCCCTCTCTCTCAAACTCTCCATCTACCTGGGTCACACATAGACATGCATGTCTCACTCGCACTCGATAGACCCATCTAAAACTTTATCTCTCTCCCTCGTTCTCTCTCCATCTCACACGCACACACACACAATCTCATGTCTAGCCAAGTACGATGGTCTCTCACTCAAATGTAGGCACACGCAGTCCCCCCCCCTATATGTATATGACTAGCTAATCTTAGTCTCCATCACAAACATGTGCATGGTCTATCTCGATTTCTCTCGGGGCATCTTTCTATCTCGCACACACCTCCCTCGATCTCCCACCCATATAAGTCCTCTCACGATCTCAAGGGGATCTCTCTCCCTCCCCATGCGTCCATGTTCTCCATGTGTCCCTCTCGACCTTTGTTCCTTGATGGCCAGACCTCTATTGGACATGTCCTATAGGGGTGTCTCTTTCCGTTGCAAACAATCACGCACTAGCTATCTTCGTGTATCTCCTCACCTCGCTTTTCTATCTCGGAGATGCATGCATGATATGTTTGCATAAGAAACGAAAACACACACTCTCTCTCTAATTTATAGTTTGTTGTCCCTTTCTCTTTCACACACATACTCTTTTTGCACACTCACACATTCTCCTTCACACACACTTGATCTCTCTCGACATAGGGACTCTCTTCGGTCCATAGCATATAGATTTATTGAAAAGTCAAACATCACAAAGTTTGACCATGTACGTGGAGAAAAACATTTACATCTAGAACGATAAACATATACCATTAGATTCATCATGAGATGTAGTTTCATCTGATGTATCTTTGGTATTGTAGATATAAATAACATTTGCGTAAACCTGATCAATGTTTCCAAAGTTCGACTTCTAAAAAAATTTACAGGCACTGCATTATCGAGTGGATGGAATATCTCTTACCCCCTCTCAGCTATCTGACGCACCACTCAGCCTTATCGGGGCTCCTCTATCTCTCTCAAACTTTATATCTCCCTGGTCCACACATATACATGTCTCAGTCGCGCTACATATAGACCCATCCAACACTCTCCGCCCTTGTTCTCTCTCTATGTGACACGCACCCCCCCCTAAGTACCATAATCCCTCACTCCATCATAGGCGCGCGCACTCCCCCCCTAAGTATGATTATCTCTCACTAGCCATCAAGAACACACGTATTGTCTCCTTCCATCCATACGTCTATCTCGATATCTCTCGGGGTATCTTCTATCGCGCACACACCTTGTCACTCGATCTCCCAACCATGTAGTCCCATCACGATCTCCAGGTGATCTCTCTATCACAAACATATAGTCTCTCCTCACGCATACGTAGTAGAGGCGCGCACGTAGCATGTACATGTCAGTACAGTGGCCAGGGTGCAAGAAAGTAAATACGGCCACGTACGTACATACGGGCGGGGTCTCGAACGCCTACTCACGCATACGTATGGCCAGGGCTCGTGTACGTGGCTGTGGCTGGGTCAGAACGGAGAAACTGCATCGTCGTCGTGTTCATGGGGAAGCAACGGAATGCGTCCTGTTCATCGGGAGACAACGGAACACATGCTGTTCATCGGGTGCCAACCGGCTTTGATGGAACAGCTGATGGAAACAAGGCCTGGCCTACCGCAGAATGGAGGAAACGGTCTTGTGTTCGACCAGCCACGGTGGAAACGGGTTCCTGTTCATCGGGAGGGGTCCGGCGTACCGCAAAATGGAGGAAACGGACCTCCTACGGTCGAAACGGGCTCATGTTGATCGGGACGGGTTACCGCAGAATGGAGGAAACGGACTTGTGTGGAGCGCTACGGTCGAAACGGGGGTCCTGTTCATCGAGAGGGGTGTGGCGTACCGCAAAATGGGACTCCACGGGATAGTGTTCATCTGCACCGTCGACCTCCTCCAGCCTCCACGGGCTAGTGTTCATCCACCGTCGACCTCCTTACACCTGCGACTGTGCATCCACGGGCTCCTGTTCATCCAGCCTCCACCGCGCACTCCTCCACCGGCTACTGTTCAACCAGCCCTCCACGGGGTCCTGTTCATCCAGCCCTCCACGGGGTCCGGTTCGTTCACAGGCTTCGATCGGGGTACTGTTCATCCAGCGGCAGGGGCCTCTACTACCACAGGTTCCTGTTCATCCAACCCCCACCGGGAACTGTTCATCCAACCGCCCCCAACAACGCTCACTGTTCATCCAGAGGCAGCATCGATCGGCTTCAATTAGTAGCAGTAGCGAAGGAATCGCTCGATCGGGTTCAGTTAACAGCAAGGGATCGATCGATCGCTCGGGTTTAGTAATGCGTAGCCTGCAGTGCAATCGCTCGGGTTCAGTTAGAGCCAAACGCCTCGCTCGGGTTCAGTTAGAGCCCAATGCCTCGCTCGGGTTCAGTTAGAGCCCAAGGCCTCGCACACACACGCGTACGTATGAGAGAAACGTGCATCGCTCGGCCCCCGACCACCCACCGCAACTGGGAACTCCTCGATATTTTCCTCGCCCTCGCTTCTAGCACGGTTTTTTCCGTCATGGACGTCCCAAAGAATGTCATGCAGGTGCATCTCCGGCCCGCCCAGGACGAAAAGCCCATGTTCTGTCATGGTTTTTCGTCATAGAAGTAGGACCCCAGCAGATCTATGATGATACCGGGTTTTGTCACAAATATCGTCATAGAAGGTTCATAATGTCACGGATGTGTCTTTTTTTGTAGTGGGCCGCGCGACCCCAGCCTGGTCCCCGCGGCCGCAGCTAGCGCAACGTAGAGCGCTGCCACCTTCTCCCACGCCCGGCACCCGACCGTACAGAGGGAGTTGGAAGCCAGGGGGTGGCCGCTCATACCAGGGCCGCGTCACCTCCTGCCTCACCCCAACGTCGTGAGGGCGCTGGGGCCTCTTCTTCGGCGGGAGCAGCTCAGGCTCCTCGAGTGGGGTTTTTCCTTTTTCTGCTACGGGAAACCTCCTGATCCGCGCCATGGGTGCTTCGGCAAGTTAGCAAGATGGAGAGACCAAGAGGGAGAAGAAGAAGCGGACTGTGAGAAGAAGAAGATGAGCAGAGGGGGCTCCGCCCCCTCCACATTTATAGCCAAGAGGAAGCCAATAGCCGGCCTCCACGATCGCACGTAATGATGGTTTTTCTTATGCATGCAGCAGGGTCTCGTCAAGTCGAATGGTTGCGAAGGAAGCATGGGGAAGGAGAGGCACCCACGTCCCATCAATCACCACGTACCACCCGAGGCCGCAGGTGGTTGGGGCCCGCGGTGCTCCGCTCTTGCCCTTTGGCTTCGCCTCGAATCCAAGTCCGAGCGCGCCTTGGGCCCGGAGGCTAAAGTTGGCGTCCTCGGAACGGGGGTACCCAGAATTGCCTGACTGTGGCCCGTGGCGTGGCTCCATCAACGGCCTGGTACGGCCCAGCTTCGGCAGCGACAACTCAAGACCCCTGCGAGGGGCCAAGCCTTGCGAAGCGGACGACACCAAGACCTCCCTGGGGGCAGCCTCACTAGGCCGGCTCCCAAGAAGCGGAGATATCAATGGAAGGTGCACCTCGCGAGGTTTAGATGACGTGAGCCCTGACGATCAAGGCCGGGCAGGCGCCAGCGGGTGCAGTGTGCCAGTTTCCTCTTTCGTCCTAAAGAGGCAGGCGCAGGCGCGGGGTCCTGAGGCATCAAGCAAAGGTTTTCATATACGTGCAACGAGACCAAGATCGACAGGACGACAGGACGGAGGTCATCGCGGAGCCCACCGCAGCGTCACCACCAGAGCCTTTCGCAGGCGAAGACAACTTTTGTTAGGATAGCATGTACTAGTTGTCTCCCTTCAAATTTGGCCTTTGTGGAATCCCTTCCTGCCTACATTTGGGAAGAGTACCAAGGCCACTATAAATAGGACTTAGCCACCACCATAGCGAGGCATCTTGAATCGGGGCCATTCCACCCTGACCACCTCACCACCTCATCGAGCTCAAGAACACCTCACCTCCTAAGGCTGTTCCACCACAATACTAGTTCATCCTCAGCCCCTCGAGGCAATCCACTACAAAGCTGGAGTAGGGTATTACACTGCAAGGTGGCCCGAACCAGGATAAATCCTCTATGTCTCTTGTTCTTTGGGTTCATGAAGCTAGGGCGTGGGATCGTTCAGCGGGCGAGCTGGGAAGAGAGAGTTCTTCTCACGCACCCTAGAGTTTGAACCTCTCAAGGGTCTGGGAAACCCTGAATCCGACAACCATATTTTGGCCTAAGGGAATGCATTGTGGATTAGTTATTAGATGATGGGTCGCGAGAGTGATAGAAGCTTAAACCCTAGTTTATGTGCTATTCCCTAAGGGACCGATTGGATCCAAAAGTTTAATGCTATGGTTAGAATTTATTCTTAATACTTTTCTCGTAGTTGCGGATGCTTGCCAGAGGGTTCATCATAAGTAGGAGGTTGTTCAAGTAAGAACAACACCTAAGCACCGGTCCACCAACATATCAAATTATCAAAGTAGCGAACATGAATTCAACCAACAAGATGAAAGTGACTAGATGAAATTCCCGTGTACCCTCAAGAACGCTTTGCTTATCATAAGAGACCGATTTGGCCTATCCTTTACCTCAAAAGGATTCGGGTACTTTCTACACTTTTGTTACTACTATTGTTACTTGCTCGTTACAAATTATCTTGCTATCAAACTACTCTGTTACTTACAATTTCAGCACTTGCAGACATTACCTTGCTGAAAATCACTTGTCATTTCCTTCAGCTCCTCGTTGGGTTCGACACTCTTACTTATCAAAAAGAGCTACAACTGATACCATATACTTGTGGGTCATCAAGGCTATTTTTTGGCACCGTTGCCCGGGAGTGAAGCGCCTTTGATAAGTGGAATTTGGTAAGGAAACATTTATATAGTGTACTGAAATTTACCGATCACGATGGAACCGAACATCCTGATATGCTAATGATATATGTAGAACAAATTTGTGGATTGTTGAAGCCTGTAGGTTTACCTGGAGATGAAGTTAAGAAGAAGGTTTTCCCTTTATCATTGAAGAGAAAAGCATTGGCATGGTATAGGCTATGCAGTGATATTGGATCTTGGAATTGGAATCGATTGAAATTGGAGTTCCACCAAAAAAATTATCCTATGCATCTAGTTCCTCATGATCGGAATTACATATATGATTTTTGGCCTCTTGAAGGAGAAAGTATCGCTCTAGCTTCGGGGAGGCTTAAGTCAATGTTATATTCATGCCCCAATCATGAGCTCTGAAGTGAAATTATTATCCAGAATTTTTATGCTCGGCTTTCTCATAATGATCGATCCATGCTTGATACTTCTTGTGCTGGTTCTTTTATAAAGAAGACTATTGAATTCCGGTGGGATCTTTTGGAAAGAATTAAATGCAACTTTGAAGATTGGGAACTCGACAAAGGTAAAGAGTCAAGTATTAAGCTTAAGTATGATTGTGTTAAATCTTTTATGAATACTGATGCTTTTCAAAAGTTTAGCACCAAATATGGACTTGACTCTAAGATAGGAGCCTCCTTTTGTGAATCATTTTCTACTCATGTTGATCTCCCTAAAGAGAAGTGGTTTAAATATCACCCACCTATTAAAGAAGAAATTAAAGAACCAGTACTAGCTAAAGTAGAAACTATACTTTATAATGTTGATCCAGTTGTTCCTACTCCTTATATTGAGAAACCACCATTCCTTGTTAGGATAATGGAACATGCTAAAGTTTCAACTGTGGTCAACAAAATTTATATTAGAACACCTAAACATCATGAACAAATTAAAGTATAACCTAGTATTGCTATGGTTAAGGATGTCCTAGAAGAAAATGTGGATGGGCATGTTATTTACTTCTTTGAAGAAGTCGCTAGAATTGCCGAACCCGATAAAAAGCATAAAATAGACCTGTTGTCGGTGAGGGAGTCCTGGATTAAGGGGTTCTCAGGCGTCCGGGCTATGTGATGTGGGCCGGACTAAGGGGCCGTGAAGATACATGACAGAAGACTTCCTCCTCTGTCCGGATGGGCTCTCCTTTGCATGGAAGGCAAGCTTGGCGTTCGGATATGAAGATTCCTTTCTCTATAAACTAACTCTATACAATCCTAGGTCCCTCCGGTGTCTATATAAACCGGAGGGTTTAGTCCGTAGAGGCAATCATAATGATACATGCTAGACATCTAGGCTTTAGCCATTATGATCGCGAGGTAGATCAACTCTTGTAACCCCATATTCATCCAAGATAATCAAGTAGGAAGCAGGGTATTACCTCCAACAAGAGGGCCCGAACCTGGGTAAACATCGTGTCCCTGTGTCATGTTACCTTCAATCCTCAGACGCACAGTTCGGGACCCCCTACCCGAGATCCGCCGGTTTTGACACCGACATTGGTGCTTTCATTGAGAGTTCCTCTATGGCGTCGACAACAGGATGGATGGCTCGCCTTGTTATCAAGGACAGTATGACTTCCGGAGAAGCCCTGGCCTCAGGCCAAACCATTCGGCTAGGCAGTTTTACCATGGCTGCCCATTCGGCCTTTGAGCTGACGATGATTTCCCAAGTCATCAAAAATCGTCTCCATGTTGACCCAGAATACTCCAAAAGGATGGATCTGGCGGATTTGTCGCCTTTAAACGAACTCCTGGATCGCATTGCCGCCCTGGGGGTTGCTTCAGACTATGATCGGATTGGGCTTAAACCCGATCAGAGAGAAATCAAATCTCCGTCGGTTACCCATCAGAAAGCGGTCATAGACGAGCAAAACAACAACTCTTCCCCTATGCTGAAAACAAGCTATGTTCAGATTTCTGAGCTCGGAGAGCCGGATACCCGTCTACGGAGTGACACTCCCAGTCCTCCGAACTTAGAATCGGGCGTTGAGCCTAAAGAATCATCGGACACCCCGGAGCCCGAGTTAATAAATTTGGAAGGTTCTCAAACTCCGGACTCCACATAGGGTCAGGGTTCGGATTTAACGGCACCCACCCACCACAAGCAGTATTCGCCAAGCAATTCCGGTCCCCCAGATATATGCGACCTCATGTACATACGGCAGCACCCTCAGGAAACAGTCCATCACTTTTGGGCCAGATTCCTCCTTGTCAAGGACAAGATTAACGATTGCCGCGACGAGGACGCGATTTCAGTATTCTGCAATAATTGCACGGATGAGGGAATCCTCAACGCCCTCAACCGCCGTCGCATACTACACTTCGCTGACTTGGCAACCATAGTATAGAAGTACTGCACAATGGAAAGCGCCTGGAAAACTCAGACAGCTCACTGGGAACCACCGGCCTTCACGCCATCCCCCTGGCGAGCAGAAAGGATGCACCCTCACGGGGCACCCGACCCTGTAGGCAAGAAAATTAAACCCATTACAGGACGTGGAACCGTCCATGAGGGATGGCTCGATAAGCCATGCAAAATACACACGACGCCGGATACCGAACCAACCCACAGCCGTAGAGCATGTTGGATACTGCGGCAAGTGGCCAAGAGCGGCGAGGATATCCTCACAAAAAATCCTCAGAGGAGCACTCTCCGAAAGACGGCGACCTTAGAGTATTGACGGTCTTCGAGACTTTCGCTTCAAACAATCGGCGCAAGAGAGCACTCCGTGACCTCGCCGAAGTCTGCCAAGCCGCAGCAATAAATCCCTGGAACGACACGGCCATAACTTTTAATGCCAATGACGAAGCAAAATTACGTTCAGTCCGGGCTCCAGCCGCCTTGGTCCTCAACCCAATTGTGGATGGCTTTCGGCTCACTAAAGTGCTCATGGACGGTGGCAGTGGACTGAACCTCATCTACGAGGACACACTCAATAAAATGCGAATAGACAGAAGCTGCATCGAGCAAAGTAATACGACGTTTCGAGGAATCATTCCCAGTCGGGAAGCAAGATGCGCGGGATAAATTAAGCTCGACGTGGTATTCGGCATGCCGGAGAACTATTGGTCCGAAGGGATAACCTTCCAAGTGGCCCCTTTCAACAGTGGATATCACGCCCTATTGGGGCGAGACGCATTGACGAGCTTACAAGCCATACCTCATTATGGGTATATGAAGCTCAAGATGCACGGGCCCAACGGCATTATCACTCTCGCTAGTGATCCGGACATAGCACTTCGCGCCAAAAACAAAACCGCATCCCTGGCCCTCGAGGCACTAACCGAGGCACTTGCGGCCGAAGAATTAACCGCACTATGCTCCACGGTGGATAGGGATGACGTAACCCTCGATAAACGGCCCAAATCCACCTCCTTCAAACCAGCAGACGAAATAGTCAAATTTGAAGTTCACCCGACGGAACCCAAGAAGACAGCTTCCATCGGGGCACAGCTGGACCGGACGGTCGACGCTGTATTACGTGCGTTCCTGCACGAGAACTGGGACATATTGGCCTGGCACGCAGATTGGCCGAGCACAGCCTCAATATATTGAAGGGATACAAGCCGGTCAAGCAAACACTGCGGCGCTTTTCCGAACCCAAACGACCAGCTATGGGGGAGGAGCTAGCCAAGTTAATTGAGGCCGGGTTCATCAGAGAAATAAAACACCCCGACTGGCTAGCAAACCTGGTGATCGTACCTGAGGGAGTCCTGGACTAAGGGGACATCGGGCGTCCGGCCTGTTATCCTTTGGGCCGGACTGATGGGCTGTGAAGACATGAAGACCGAAGAGTGCACCCGTGTCCGGATTGGACTCTACTTGGCGTGGAAGGTAAGCTTGGCAACCGACTATGTAGATTCCTTCTTATGTAACCGACTCAATGTAACCCTAGATCTCTCCGGTGTCTATATAAACCGGAGGGAGTAGTCCGGATAGGGAGAGACTCATTACCATATTCACATAGGCTAGACTTCTAGGGTTTAGCTATTGCGATCTCGTGGTAGATCAACTCTTGTAACACTCATATTTCATCAAGATCAATCAAGCAGGAAGTAGGGTATTACCTCCATAGAGAGGGCCCGAACCTGGGTAACATTGTGTCCGCCGTCTCCTGTTACCATCGATCCTAGACGCACAGTTCAGGACCCCCTACCCAAGATCCACTGGTTTTGACACCGACATTGGTGCTTTCATTGAGAGTTCCACTGTGCCGTCGGCAAAAGGCTCGATGGCCCCTTCAATCGTCAGTAATGACGTTGTCTAGGGAGAAACCTTCCACCCCGGACAGATCTTCGTATTCGGCGGCTTCGTACTGCGGGCCAACTCGCTTGGCCATCTGGAGCAGATCGACAGCTACGCCCCTGGCCATCAGGTCACATTCGGAAGCTTGAACTACGTTGCGGACGTCTGTGGAGACTTGATCCTCGACGGATTTGAGACAGCGGCAACCGCTCCCCATCGCCCCGATTAACATGGCTTAAACCTGTCATCGGGCCGCATCGAGGAGATAGCTCCAGCAACAGCTCTGGCCTTAGATCCGGAGCAGATCAAGTCGTTCGAATATGGGAAGCTCAACCCCGTCACGGGGTCTACCGATTCTGCGGCCTTGGAGCCGCACGCAGATTCCACTTCATACGATATCTGCATCAATGGAACCCCGGACTCATCTCCGATGTCGAGTTCCGAACCCTGCGAGCCCGCAGATACCAAACTCGATCGGTTATCGATCTTCAAATTCAGCACCGCAGATGTCTTCCAACACTCGCCCATGGGCGACCTACTAAACTCGCTAAAAAAACCTATCCCTGGCAGATGACTCGTCGCTGAACTATGTTCGGTTCGAACTTACGGCGGATGGTGGAGAATTTTGCTTCCCACCCGCCACCCACTTCATAGCCACTGTTGAAGACCCAACCAACACGCCTGACCCCCGCTCCGAAGGCATCGACGGTATGGACGACGATGAGCGGCAAAGCCAGAGCTTACTACCCGCTAGACATGGGATGACCACTTCCTGGTATGACGTGTGTATGATAGACACACCTTACAACGCTCTCGACGATGACAAGGAGGACCCAGTCGAGGATAAACCTCCTGGTACATAGTCTGAACACCGGTGCCTACGGCGCCGCTCTAAGTCACATCGCTCAAGAGAAAACACTGCTAGCACCAGAAAAGACAACACTCCAGACAATGAAGACCCTATTGAGGTAGAACCCGAACAGGAGGAATAGGAAAGCGGGCAAGACAGCCCTGATGAATAGGCAACATATGGAGACTCGGAGGACAGCAATTATCTCCCATTCTCTGACGAAGAGGAGATCCTCGGCAACGAGGATTTTATCGTGCCTAAGGAACCTCTCGAGTAGGAGCGCTTTAAACGCCGGCTTATAACCACTGCAAGGAGCCTAAGGAAGAAGCAGCTGCAGCTTCAAGCAAGCCAAGATCTGCTCAATGACAGATGGACTGAGGTCCTCGCCACCCAAGAATACGGCCTTAGCGGCCCAGACAAAAGGCACCCCAAGAGTAGGTGGCTCGCTCAATACGATGGCAGGGCGTTGGAGCCCACTCCACCATCGAATAATGCGGTGGGCCGACCACAGTTCGGTCCGGACAAAGCAGCAGCCCAAGCAGAGCACCATACCAACCCATCCGGCCGTCCAAGCAAGAATAAAGCAGCTCGGGGGAACACTCGCGACATCCAACAAGACCTGGGGGGTAGAACAAGACACACAAAATTGACACCCAGATCGCGGGGACATGCCCCGACCAGTGACGAGGGTTATCTATTCGGACACAACAGACCAGACCATGCCTGGTCCGAAAACTGTAAGCGGAGTCCGCCAGAGGTGTTTCACAGTGTGGCCCAACATAGAGGAGCTGCACACCCTCTCTGCTTCACTGACGAGGTAATGGAGCATGAATTCCCAGACGGGTTTAAACCCATTAACATCGAATCATACGATGGAACAACAGATCCTGCGGTATGGATTGAGGATTACATCCTCCATATTCACATGGGTCGCGGAGACGACCTTCATGCCATTAAATACCTACCTCTTGAGCTCAAAGGGCCAGCTCGGTACTGGCTAAACAGTTTGCCAGAAAATTCTATTGGCAACTGGGAATATTTGGAAGACGCCTTTCGGGACAACTTCCAAGGAACATATGTCCGGCCACCAGATGCCGATGACTTGAGTCACATTGTCCAGAAGCCCGGCGAGTCAGCCAAGCAGATCTGGACTAGGTTCTTAGTCAAAAAGAACCAAATTGTCGACTGTTTGGACACGGAAGCCCTGGCGGCCTTCAAACATAGCGTCCGGGATGAATGGCTAGCGCGTCACCTTGGCCAGGAAGGACCTAAATCCATGACAACCCTTACCGCTCTAATGACTCACTTTTGCGCGGGAGAAGACAACTGGCTCGCCCGTAAAAGCAACAGCGCCAGTAACCCGGGCACTTCCGAAATCCGAGACGGCAATGGCAAGCCACGACAAACCGAACACAACAGTCGCAATAATAATGAAAGATTATGCGACACAACGGTCAACGACGGATTTCACAATCCGAAACCCGGTCAACGGAAGAAGCCATTAAAGGCAAACCAGGATGGACCATCCACCCTTGACAGGATATTGGACCGACCTTGTCAGATTCACGGTCACCCTGATAAGCCAGCCAATCATACCAACAGAAACTGTTGGGTCTTCAAGAAGGCAGGCAAGCTTAACGCCGAGCACAAGGGGAGGAGGCCACCAGGCGATAAAGACGATGGAGCGACTCGTTAGCCGAACACCAGGGGCCAGAAACAGTTTCCCTCTGAAGTTCGACCACTCCCGGAATGGAAATAGCAGTTCGGCTTCCGCCACCCACCTCATGTACCAGCAAGATTTACACCGCGCGTGCATCACTACGCACTCAAGATAACATGGGAATTGGCGGAAGCACAATACGAACAGCCCTGCAAGCACTCCCGTAACGTTTTTTATCCGTTTTCCTTTTTCTTTTTTCACTATTATCTCGTAAATGCAGGTGACGAAAAGACAGTATCTACTACGGACTCTCTCGGAGTTCGGATCCATACATTCACCTAAAGGTGCTACTTCAGTTAAGGATTACCCTCCCCGAGGACGGGCGGCGCAGACATGCGACAGGAGGTCCAACACAACTTTTTGAAGACCGCACTCTTTATTTCGAGCCTGTACTATGCCTTGTTTCCTCCGTTCCTGACCCCGAGCATGTCAAATAGTGCGTTTCGTGGTTTTTTATATGAATTTATCATTGGCATATTGCTCTATTCCTAGTAAACTTTTATCCGAACTAATCTTCCATACCATTTCAACAATGAGTACGGCCTTAGCGGCTGCTTTACAGATGCACCTCGGCAGAACCTGCGAGGGGCTCGGTATGGGAACAAATGTGTTGCCAGTAAAAGTCCGAACAGCTCTAAAGTGCACTTCGGCGTCGCAAGTTTGGCCTTATATGCATCAGCTCCGAATCATTGTCTTGGGTCAATAGTTGGGTTGCCCGGCTCCTGTGCTTGCTACCCTATGTTTCGTTCTATCGGCTAGGGTAGTAAAGGGAGAACTACTGCGATTGTGCCCTGGCTTAGACCGGATGAGCACCTTAGTAGAGAAAGCCGAAAACTGACTGTCATGATGCGGCAAGAGTTGGTCAACCACTTGACGACTTATTCGAATCTTTAGTGATTCTCCGTGTCACACGAGGGATCTTTTTCAGATCAACATATGTAAGGCACTATATTATAATGCGTCGTATACATACCAGGGGCTATGTCGTAGCTCCACCATAAAACTCCTATGGCTAAGTGAAGGTGTTAACGCCCTATAGTCTGATTGCCTGGTTCACTGCATTATCACCTCCTTCACGGACCAAGACGTTGGGTATAGAGTGATTGAATGCTTTTCCGAACACCCCCATACTTCCTACGAGGGGGCTGAAGCCGACGACAGGAAAACTTTCAGATTATGTTAAAACGGCTGCACAGGAGGAATTCAAGCTGTTGAGCAAAATATAAAAATAGATCAATTATAAAATTGTCTTTTACAATTCTAATACACCTCACTCGAACATTATGTTCTTCGAGAATTGACCCTCTATCAGGCGGGCGGCTTCCAGGACGTCTTCAAAATAATGCTCCGGCTCATTACGGTTCTTGCCCTTGGGCGGACTCTTCGCCGCAACATCGACGGCCTTCATCTTCCCCCAGAACGTCTTGACTCGGGCAAAGGCCATCCGTGCACCTTCAATGCACTCCGACCACTTCACAGCGTCGATACGCGGCACCGCATCAACAAGGCGCTGCACCAGGCAAAAGTAGCTCTTTGGAACAGGCTCATTCGTCCGCAACCGGATTATGACGTTCTTCACGGCGTCGCCGGATATCCTATGAAGCTCAGCCCATTGGGACATCTGTTCATTCAACAACAGAGGGCGCTTTGATGCGCCAAATTGCAACCAGAAAAGCTTCTCCGTTGCATAACCCTCTTGTGCTTGGTAAAATTGCGCCGCATCGGAAGAACTCTTCGGCAAGTCCAAAAATTCTGCCGAAGAACTCTAGACCTGGTTCAGCTGAGCATAGTCCGGATCGCCAAACTTAGTCTGAAGCAAAAAGGTCTTACCGGCCGCTATCTCCTTAGCCGGCCGAATCTCTTCACGACCTGCCCTAGACTCAGACCGAGCTTCACTCGCCTCTCGTACGGCCTTATCAAGTTCAGCCATTTTGGCTTTATTTCCCTTGTCAAGGTATTCACAGCGGCCGGCAGTATTCTTCAATTGAAGTGCCAGTGCGGATATTTTCTCCTCATTATGGCGCCGAGCTGCTTGTTCGGCTCTTAGATCAGCCGATGCCTTCTCGGCAGCTGCATCACTACACCGGGCCTGCTCCTTCGCCCAGGCTAGCTTCGCCCGAAGAGCTTCAATGGCGGCAGCACCATCTACACTCATGAACATTTCATATAAAACTATTTTCGGCGTCAGGCCTAAATTACAAGCACATTGGTGTAAGGAATGCTCGAAATATATACGTTGCGAGTCGTCAAGACGCTTATTGATCATTGCAATGTCATCTTCCGCAATATCCAGGTTTCGCTGCAGATCGACCACTTCCGTATTTCGCGTAGCCGCAGGAGGGGAGGCAGCCTATATTCCAAGTTAAATCAAGGTTAGTACCTGAGCATATCTTTTTGATCCTCCGAGCGCTTCCTTCAGAAGGCAGTCCGAGTCTCAGGGGCTACTGTATATACAATAGGTGCATTCTGTCAATATTATTCAATTGACAAAACTACATCACAAACCTCAAAACCTCTTAGAAGGCTCGAGAAGGCCTCGTTCAATCCTCTCTTCGCGGATAGAACCTTTTCGACCACCGTAACCATCAAGGCACGATGCTCCTCTGAAATGGACGCTTGTCGCAACATGTCCGTCAGCATTTTCGGCGCTCCGGGGTCTTTGGAAACCGCCGCCGAAGTACGGCATTCCTTTGAAGGAATCCGTTTACTCGCCTCTAGAATCGTCTCCGGCTGTAAACCGGATGGTTCGGGGCCGTCATTCTTTATTCCTGAACCCTGAGTGACAGAGGCACCACCTTCGGGTAACGCCTTCTTCGTTTCTTGCACTACTTGACGATCGGAAGGAGCCCTTCGGGACAACACCTCAGTATCATCCCCCCTGTTGGGCGAGGAGGCCGGAGAAGACGTGTCACTCTCCATCATCTCTGGAAGAAGGTCTCCCAAGGAGGAGGACGATTGAGAAACACCAGGAGTTAACCTGCGTGGATGTACATATGTCGGATGACTACTTCACTAATAGGAAAAGAATGAGGTACGTTTAAAAGTGCCCCAGCTTCACTTACGGTTTGGCCAGAGGTTCGTCCTCGTTTAAAGCCCTACGGCTGCATCACTCGCCCGGCCCAAGCCGCCCGACAATGGCATTTTTCCTCTATTGGAAGGCTTCCCCTCCTGATCTTCGAAAGCAGCCCTCTTTTTGCCATGGAGGGCTTCCTCTGCACCTTGGCCCTTGGGCAAAAGTGTTTCGGTTTCCCCGAACACATCGTCTAATTCATCCTCAGGGTGGGTATCACCTCTGGGCTCCCCGCTCTCACCCCCTATGCAGACATCTGGTACGGTGTCGGAATCAGCATTCTCGTCAGTAGCGTGGTCGCAGAGTCTTCGGGAAGGGGTGCCGGACACCAGATTAACACCGCTTTCTTTATCCAGTCCTGCATAGGGACGGGTTGTTCAGTATCTTGTCAAGAGATGCTTGAATGGAAGGTGTTCGGAAATTGAATACTTACCGCAGTGTCCGGGTGATTGCAGTCAAGGCCAACATTCCTTCGTGCGTGGTGCTGAAGAAATGTTGAAGAGTCCGCCGTCCTTCTGGATTAAACTCCCACATACGGAGAGGCCAGCGCTGACATGGCAGGGTCCGACGGACTAGCATTACTTGAACGACGTTCACCAGATCGATGCCCTTCTCGGCAAGGCTTCGAATGTGACTTTGCAGAGTCTGCACTTCGTTGACGGATCCCAGTCCAATCCCTTATTGATCCATGAAGCAAGCTGAATTGGAGGGCCGGGAAGAAACACAGGAGTAGCCGCCCACTTGGAGACCCGCGGCTCGTTGATATAAAACCACCCTTGCTGCCATAGGTCGGAAGACTTGGCGAAAGATCCTCCAAACCAAACCGCACTGGCAAGCTTGCCTATTATGACGCTGCCACACTCTGCCTGCTCCTCCTCTGTCACCTGCGGCCTCACGTCAAAGGTCTTGAGCCACAGACCAAAGTGCGGAGGAGTCCGGAGGAAGGCCTCACACGTGGCGATGAATGTCGAGATGAGGAGTATAGAGTCCGGGGTCAGATCGTGAAAATCTAGCCCATAGTAGAACATGAGCCCCCGGACGAAGGGGTTAAGCGCGAACCCTAACCCATGGAGGAAGTGGGACACAAATACTACCCTCTCGCCAGATTCGGGGGTAGGAATAACCTGCCCATTTGCGGGAAGTCGATGAAGGATTTCTGGGGTTAGATACCGTACCTCGCCACGCGGAGCTTCGCAATATCCTCCTCCGTAACAGAAGAAGCCACCCACCGGCCTGGACGGCTGGATCCGGACATGATTGGGGCTGGTGGAGATTGGAACCCGAGGGTTAGAACTCGAGGTGGCAAGGTCGAGGAAGAAACAAGTGCAAAAAAAAGACGAGACTGGGTACCTATATAAAGACCCCAAATACTGAGCGTCTCCACCTGGGTCTCGAAACTTACCTATCCCCAAAGAGTTGTACTCGGGGGACGGTTGGGTTACCCACGCCTGCATTAATGAAAATAATGTGAATAAAGGGGACACGATCTCTGCCTTGACAAGATGTGCCAGTAAAACCGCGCCCCGAGACGTGGGGCGACGTGCTAGCCAACGGTTGGAAATAGTAACCGGGCAGGCGTGATACGATGTCATAAACAGTTATCAGCAAATTGGACTCGAGGAATATTGTATTCTCTGCAATTATATGCACGGATCTGGATATGCTTATTACATCCGAAGACTATTCTGGAGTTCGGAAGGAGGGAACCCGCCTTGCAATGCCGAAGACAAATCTGCGCGCCGGACTCCTCATCATTGAAGCCAGGTTCAGGGGCTACTGAGGGAGTCCTGGACTAAGGGGTCCTCGGGCGTCCGGCCTGTTATCCTTTGGGCCGGACTGATGGGCTGTGAAGGCATGAAGACCGAAGACTACATCCGTGTCCGGATTGGACTCTACTTCGCGTGGAAGGCAAGCTTGGCAACCGACTATGTAGATTCCTTCTTATGTAACCGACTCCATGTAACCGTAGATCTCTCCGGTGTCTATATAAACTGGAGAGAGTAGTCCGGATAGGGAGAGACTCATTAGCATATTCACATAGGCTAGATTTCTAGGGTTTAGCCATTACGATCTCGTGGTAGATCAACTCTTGTAACACTCATATTTCATCAAGACCAATCAAGCAGGAAGTAGGGTATTACCTCCATAGAGAGGGCCCGAACCTGGGTAAACATTGTGTCCCCCGTCTCCTGTTACCATCGATCCTAGACGCAAAGTTCGGGACCCCCTACCCGAGATCCACCGGTTTTGACACCGACAGTACCAAAGAAGGATAAATCCTGGCGCATGTGTGTTGATTTCAAAGACCTCAACAAGGCCTACCCTAAAGATCCCTTCCCCCTCCCCCGCATCGATCAGATCATTGATGCTACTGTAGGACATGAATCACTGTGTTTCCTCGATGCATAGTCCGGATACCATCAAATCAAAATGAAGGAGTCTGATCAAGCCGCAATGGCATTCATTACCCCCATACGGGCCTTTCTGCTTCAACACTATGCCCTTTGGGCTGAAAAACGCCGGTGCCACCTACCAACGCATGATTCAAACATGACTAGAGAAACAAATCGGCATGACGGTCGAAGCATATGTGGATGACGTCGTCATCAAAACTAAGCACATCAAGTCACTAGTAGACGACCTGCGTCTCACATTCGACAACCTCCGTACATATGACATGAAGCTCAATCCGGAAAAGTGTGTCTTCGGCGTCCCCGCCGGAAAACTGCTGGGCTACACCAACATACCTCAAACAGGTCCAAAAACTAGCCTGACGCGTGGCAGCTTTAAGCCGCTTTATCTCCAGATTAGGAGAAAAGGCGTTGCCACTATATCGCCTGCTCCGACGCACCGACCTCCTTGAGTGGACGGATGCGGCAACGGCCGGACTGGAAGAAATAAAAGATCTATTAGCGAGCAACCCAATCCTGGCCGTGCCGAACGTCGGCAAATCCATGTTATTATACATCTCCGCAACACACCAGGTGGTGAGTGCGGTGCTCGTCGTTGAACGAGAGGAGGACGGACATAAATTCCCACTTCAGAAACCGGTATACTATATATCCACTGTCCTCACACCATGCAAATCCCGGTACCCTCATTACCAAAAGATAGCATACGCGGTCTTCATGGCATCCCGGAAGCTACGGCACAACTTCCAAGAGTGCTCGATCACGGTGGCTTCCGAAGTACCACTCAATGACATAATAAACAACCGCGACGCTATATGCCGGATTGCCAAGTGGGCCATTGAGCTCTTGCCATTCGATATAACATACAAACCACGCCGAGCCATTAAATCCCAAGTATTGGCCAACTTCGTCGCCGAATGGACAGAGGCCGAACTCCCTAAAGAGTACGGCACATATTCCAACTGGGTCATGCACTTCGATGGCTCTAAAATGCTGGCCAGTTTAGGAGTGGGCGTTGTCTTAACGTCCCCCACAGGACACACGGTCCAGTACATACTCCAAATATTACACACAGACTCCAATAATGCACCCGAATACGAGGCCTTATTGCACGGTCTTTGGATGGCTATCTCCATGGGCATACAATGCCTGGAGTTGCGCGGGGATTCAGATCTCGCAATATCCCAAATAAACGGAGACTTTGACGCCAAAGAACCGAAGATGGTGGCCTATCGTAACGCTGTACTCAAAATATCAGCTCGGTTCGAGGGTCTCGAGTTTCATCATGTGGCTCGAGAAAGTAATCAAGCGGCGGATGTCCTTGCTCGCATGGGCGCCAAGCGTGACCCCGTCCCGCCTAACATCTTTTTGGAAAGGCTCCTCAAGCCATCCGTGGTGTGGCAGGATGAGAGCAGTAACACTATTCCGGATCCGATTATACCCCCAGATTTCGAACACAATACTAATATCATCGGGGGCTCAGCCACCGAAATAACACCATCGGCCCATCTAATAATGGAAGTAATTGCCCCATGGACAGAACCCTTCTTGGCCTACCTTAATAGGCAAGAACTCCCTGAGGATCGGAATGAGGCTCGATGCATCGTTCAGCGTTCAAAATCCTACAAGGTTCATGAAGGAGAGCTCTACAAGAAGAGCACTACCGGAATACTGCAAAGATGTATCTCCAAAGAAGAAGGACGGCAGCTCCTGGCCAAAATCCATGCTGGTCTCGGCGGTCACCACGCTGCGGCTCGGGCTCTTGTAAGTAATGCCTTCCGTACCAGTTTCTTCTGGCCGACGACCAGAGCAGATGCACAGGACCTTGTCCCACGTTGTGTGGGATGCCAGCTTTTCGCCAATCAAAGCCATATGCTGCCTACAGCCCTACAAACAATGCCCATTACATGGCCTTTCGCGGTCTGGGGGCTTGATACGGTCGGACTCCTTAAAGGGGGAAGCCATAAGAAAAAATATCTGCTGGTCATGGTAGATAAATTAACTAAGTGGATAGAGGCCAAACCAGTTAAAAGGGCTGAAGCCGGACCATTGATAGACTTTATATCCGGTGTCGTACACCGTTATGGTGTCCCACACAACATCATCACCGATAACGGCTCCAACTTTACAGCCGATGAAGTGAAACCATGGTGTGCTAACCTGGACATCAAGCTTGATTATGCCTCCGTCTATCACCCCCAAACAAACGGTCAAGTAGAACGAGCTAATGGTATTATCATGAGCGGCATTAAGCCTAGACTAGTACGGTCTTTAAAAGAGTCAGACAAACATTGGATCGAGGAGCTCGACTCCGTACTCTGGGGGCTGCGGACCACGCCCAATCGCACTACCGGTTACACACCATTCTTCATGGTGTACGGCGCAGAGGTTGTTTTGCCCTGCGACATCATTCAGGACTCACCTCGAGTGCGCATGTATGAAGAGAGAGAAACCGAGTTTTATCGGCAGGACAGTCTAGATGCCCTGGAGGAGGAGCGCGACGTTGCAAAAGCCCGTTCCGCATTCTATCAACAACAAGCTCGCAGATACCAAAGCAGAGAAGTGCGTGCCAAGACTTATAATGTTAGTGAACTCGTTCTACGCTTGGCAGAAAAGAAAAAGGACAAACTGAAGCCCAAGTGGTAAGGTCCCTTCATTGTAGATGAAGTTCTCACTGGAGGTGCGTACCGTCTACGTGATGCATTGGATAACCGCTTGGAGCCCAACCCGTGGAATGCCGCCAGACTCCGAAGATTCTACGACTAGAGCCGGATTCATTATTCGTTTTCTTTTTCTCCTTTTTCCATTTTCTCTCTCTTTAAATTTTCCTTGGCTTTATATCTCTTGTGCGGCTAGACCGCACACTTATGAGGTACACATCCTTAAATCTATACGCCCATAATACATGGGGGCTTCTTTTACAGAAGCTTATCATCATTTTCCAAGCATCAAGCTCACCACATATGTGTCCTTTTCTCATTTCTAACTTTTCTTCGCCATTATATGCACCTTTATGACTTATGTTTTTTCCAAGCTGGGTTGCCTGGCTCCTGTGCTTATGCCCTACGTTCCTGATTGTTCGGCTAGGGCATAAAGGGAGCACCTCTGCGATTGTTACAGATGGGTCATCCGGACTTGTACCTCAGACTGGGTGAAGCCGAAAGCTAGCGTTCTTAAGGGAATAATCGGTCGGAGGACTAAAGATGTTTTACCCTTGTTGCACTATGAACCCTCAGATATTACGTATCCTGCGATTTTTTTGAATTACAGTTTGGGGATGCATACGGACACATGTTCACCCAGGGAAAGGAACCCTTACCGGAACTATTCTCTCTAGAAGGTGTTTCTTACAATCAATAAGTAATATAACATAGCTAGCCGAATACAACTTGTCTGTTCAAGCAACTATGACCCCTACGCCTTGTTTCCACGCATGCCCCGGTACTTATCGTTGGTCCGGTATTCAGAAACACTCCACACCTTTGGGCCCGGAGGTCGAAGCGAAAAGGTCTGCCATGACAATCGTTTTACAATTTAGCTAGGGACAAATTTGTCAATTGAAGTACATAGTCACTTGGACACAAAAGCTTCTTCCTCTATACCATCTAACAGGCTGTCTAGCTCACAATCCTGTTGAGAAAACTTGGCGGCTATCTTTACTTGGTCATATACCAAACTCACTGGAATCTCTTGTCCATCTCACCCCCGAGGTCCGACCCGGGCCATATGATTCGGATCAAGTCCGGTGTACCGCGTTTTCACCATGGCCCGGGCCTCACGAGCGCCTTCCTGGCAAGCCGATATCTTCCATAATCTAAAGAGGTGCCGAGCTCCCTTGAAAAGCTTCACAAGCTCCTCCATACTTCCTGGAGGGGATGCGGATGGCCATAAAGCCTTGGTGACACTCAGCATCGCTTTCGGAGCTCGCTTGTACACTTGCGACAGCTCTAGTAGCAGATCGCCTTGAGCTCCGGACATTTCCTCTTCAGGCCGGCCAGTCAGCATACCTGCAGACATAAACTGTTAACTCATTTCTTTACCGCACTACACGAGGTTAAGTCCAAAAGCACACTGAATATGCCACCCCGTAGCCTCCTGTTCTCTTTTACGGTGTTCGCTAGCTGGGCTCGCACGTCTTTCAGCTCTTCGCCCAGCAGTGTGTTGGAATCCTGCAGCCTTTTCTTATCATCCCTGGTCCATGTCAGCACACGTTCCCTAGCGGCTAGTTGCTTTTCGGCCTGATGTTTACCTGCATGCACGACCTTCAGTTCCTCTTGCAGTTGATCTAACGATCCTGCAACAGTGTTAACATTACTGGTATATGATTATATTTTTCTAGAAGGAGGAGAACATTACCAGGCGGCACCTACTTGGATTTCTCCAGTTCGGCGGTAACAACAACTAGCTGGGTCTGACACTCTTCCAGCTCACGAGACAGCATGTTGTTCTTCTCAGTGAGTGCATGATTAGACAATGATCCTTAAATCAGTTGCTTTAACTGCTTCAAGTCTCGGGGGCTACTGGTATATAATTACCAGATCTGTACAATGCGTACTTAACCGCATATCTTTCAAATGCTGGTCAGTGGCTCTGGCAAGCCCACCCCGCGCAGCCCGGATGTGCGCATCAGCCGAGCTGAAGGCATTGAACGCTTCTTTAGTAAAACTTGTGTTGCGAAGAGCGGCCCTCCGTCGCCGATGATTCATGGCGCTCTCTACTTCAGAGTTTGTGACGGATACATTATCTGAATCCTCTGAAGGAGGACAATCCAGCGTCGCTCCCGTGTCAGCCCCCGCCCTAGAGGCAGGGTCTGGAACCTGATTGGTGGAGGCGCGACCAGCAGGATCCCCAGACATAGTCCGACGAACACTCTTCCTGATAAAACACAGCGGACAATGTCACAGTTCGATGTGACTGCCAGGGGGCACAAAGCCATACCTCTTCGAAGACCCGCCCGACGTAGGCGCCGCTCTCTTATGAGACGCCTCTGGTGCAGCATGACGCGCCAAGCGCCTCCCCTTTGGAGCACGAGATAGTGCGGTGGGTGAGGCATAGTGAGGAAGTTCTTTCGGAGGAGATGTCTCCTGACGACTTACATATAAGGCAGGAAGGAGCCCAGGATAATCTGGCATGATGGCCACTTTTGTGCCATCATAGCTCGCCTGGTAGAAGACTCCCTCCTTGTAACATCCCAAATTTTCAATTTGGAATGTTATACATAGATCATCATTGCATATCATGTTTTATTGCATTTTAACAAATCCTCGATAAATCCTAAGCAACTCAAGGACCCTCGGAGAGAGTTGGGGATTTTCTCGAATTTTCTTATTTGATTTTTCAAACGAGGATTGGGATTTTTAATTATTTTTCTCTCTGGAAAAATATTTCATTTTTAAGATAAACGAGAGGAGAAAATATGACTTCTCCAAAACAATTGAAATACTGGAGGAAAAATGTAAAAAACATTATTTGGAATTTATTTGGATTTATTTGCAATTTTTATTGCATTTAAAAATATGCATGTTTCAAAATATTTATTTTTGATTTTAAAAATGTTCACCCTATTCTAGATTTTCTAACTAGACGGGGAAAATTTATTTCGTATTTTTCTGATTTTTATTTGTTTTTCTATGCAATTTTCTTCATGGAACTTATTAAAAAAAAACGCGCTTGCCCGACTGGGCCGAGGCCCAGCCGAAGCCAGGCCGGCCCGCCCCGTCGCCTTCCTCCTCCCGCACGCCGACGCGCCGCCGGTGTCCGCCGCCCGCACGCCTCCCGAGCCCGACCCCTTCCCCAAGCCTCCTAGCACCCCCTTGCTATATATAGCCCCCCCCTCCGTTTTCGCCGCCACCATCACCGGAGGAGCCGCCGCCGCCG
>NC_057805.1:167932729-167940853 GCF_018294505.1 Triticum aestivum | reverse complement strand
GCCTCCGCCCCCGAGCCCCGCACCCCGCCGCCGAGCCGCGCCCGCCGGAGCCCTCGCCGGAGCGAGCCCCGTCGAGGTACTGCCGCCGCCGTTCCCGTCGTGTTGACCGGTTTTCTAAAAAAACCCTTTGTTTAAATAAAAAAACCCTAGATCGGTTTTTTTCGGTTTTCTTATTTCACGAGCGTTCACCGAACCGTTCGTTTTAACGAACGCGTTCATCGGTTTTTCTCTGTTAACGAACGTCCGTTATTTAACCGTTCGTCCGTTTTTCTTTTTCCGTCGGATTTTCTCGTTATTTTCTCAGATTCGATTTCCGATCAAAATTTTGAATCTGTTTAACTTCTCGCTCGTTTATCGGAATCAGGTGATTCAAGCGCCTAGAGTTTCGTCTCGAAATTCTCTTTCCGTTTAACCTACTCAAACAAGTTTTTGCGACAGTAAAATTTGACCTAGACCCAGATTAGCAAACGAAGTTTCTTTCTTTCGCCGTTTAACTTTCGTTGTTTCTTTCGAGTTGATTCTTTTTGCAAACCGGAGTTCTTAAGTTGAACTTTCTGGTTGGATTTTTCATTCGAATTTTATCTGTGCATTAGATGAGTACTGATTGTATGCTTGTTTGTTTGCGATAGAGTACCCGGAGTGTGCCGCTTGTTACTTTGACTCGCTAGGTTTTGCGGATCATCAGCAAGGCAAGTAACACTTTGATCATACCCCGTTCATACCCAGTTTTTATTGCATTAGATCTTTTCCTCAAACACATTGCATGATTAGGATCTAATTAAACTGTGGGTATTGGGAAGTAGCTGAGGTAGTACCTATTACCTGTTTTATTCATCAAACCCTTGGGAGTTACTTCTACGTTGATATTATATCGCCATGCTATGCGTAGACGTGGATTGGGTTTGAGAGATATTCATGACAGATGTGAGTGTTTAATAATGGTTCAACTTAAGGTGGCAACTAAAACTCACATCTGGGTGGATTGAGGCACCTGGAGAACCCAATGTTGTCTGTATGTATAAGGTCCGCCACCCAGGCTCAAAGGGATCATAAGATATTTCATGCTAGAAACTTCCGTGTGCAGCCGCAAGCTATTATGGGCTCTAGCATAGCTGAGTAGGTTACAGGATCTCTTGAAGAGGTGGACTAGCAGATGTAGGGGAAAGTAGGTGTACCGGTCCATCCAGAGTAGAGAGTGACTATTTCTGAAAGACTCTGTCTCGGTCATCCGTTTCTCAAACATCATGCAGTGCGAGAATCAAGCGGAGGCGATCGAGTCTTGTGGGAAAAGTGCACAAATCTTTGCAGAGTGTACAAACTGATCATGATTAGCCGTGTCCCCGGTTATGGACAACTTGAGTATCTAGTACCTGGATTATCATTTGAATCTCATCACCATGATACTTATAATTAATTTTGTTGGGTTTAATCACGTTCTTAATTGGGATTGAGATGCTGTCAACCATCTCAATGTTTCACAACCACCATGATAGTTAAATAAAATTTATTCCTTTGCAGTAGGATAAAATTGGCTTTTCGCAAAAACTGTAACCATAGAGCCTTTCCACCAGCCATACATGCATATAGTATAGCAGTATCATTGTTCATTGTTTTCTATGTGTTACATTGCCAGCATATTCTATGTGCTGACCCGTTTTCGGGCTGCAACGTTTCATGTTCCAGACTTTTCAGACGACGAGTAAGGTGCCTTAGGTCGTGGTCTTATACTCAGTGATGCCGCTGGAGTTGATGGACTCACTTATCTTCCAAGTCTTCCGCTGTTATCGTTTTTAGATGGCCTTAAGCCATATTTATCATACTTAATCTCTTCAGAGATACTCGATGTAATAAGTGTGTGATTGCTACTCTGTTATAAATCCTCCATTTGTACTGTGCGTGTCAGCATTACTGATCCAGGGATGACACTGGTGCACAGCAGCACAGGCCATTTGAGGTCTGGTCGCTACAAAGTTGGTATCAGAGCACACGCTGACTGTAGGACACGACCACTAAGCTTAAGCCCTAGAAAACTTCTCTCTTCTCATTTCTGACTCCTCTCCACTTTCTACTCTTTTAGGAATGGCGAATGAAAGGAGCAAGTTCATGCAACCCGACGAAGACACGCCATTTGGACGACACCTGAAGGAAGTCACCAAGTACTTGAACATAGGAATACCAAGCGTCACCGGAACCTGCAACGCTACCTTACCTGAAGAGGAGAGCTGGAAGATTCAAGTTATCATTCCAGGAAGGACGTTTGCGCCAATTACGGAACCCATAAGATTGGTTTTCGAAGCACCAACTTGGAGTTTAGGGAAGAGCATGGCCGCACATATCGCCATGGGACGCATTGGAGAAGTCTACCACCAGGAGCTTAAGGATACAATTTATCAAATTTGTGGACGTCGAGACGCGCAATGGGAGATGATCAAGACCAAGAAGGATGGATCAATTGCAGCTTTCATCCAGGAGCAGAACCAACATATTCGACGCCAGGAGAACCAGATATGCACGGACAAGGAAGAACTGAAGAAGGCATTCACGAAGATAAAGGAACTCCAAGAAGAACTCAAGACTACACGCGAAGATTATTTGGAGGAAATCAACGCACTAGTAGGGAAGATTGACGACCTGGAGAATAAGATTGGAGCATTCATGGGAAATCCAGTGCCAAAAGCAGAAGTCGACGAATGCACTTGTCCGAATAACTACATCATCATTGACGACACCGACTCAGAACCAAGTGAAGACGAATGGATTGATGAAGCGGGAGCAGACATCATGGAGTCTTCAACGGATCAGAATTTTTAGTAGACCCCCATATCAGTAGTAGTTTTCCCCCATTGAATAGTATAGTTCAAGCACTTTGTAACGCTAGTTAGATCGATTGTTTTGCCTTTTTTGGATTGATTGAGTGATATTGATTGAATTTGCCTCATGAGCATATGGGTAGTGTTTTCTCTCTAGACCTCATTCTATTCCTAATTCTCATCTTTTCTAAACCTATCAGATGCCTCCGAGACGCGACACCGGATTTGTTTTCCCGCCACAGATCACCCAGTTGATTCAGCAACAGAATGCCTTGATGCAAGTGTTAGTTCAGAACCAAGGCAACAACAACAACAACCCACCGCCACCACCACCTGTTGATCACCTAGCCCGTTTCTTAAGGCTAAACCCGCCGGTGTTTTCCAGTAGCACCGAGCCGATTGTAGGAGATGATTGGCTCCGCAAAGTTGGAAGGGAGTTGACCACTGCAGGATGCACAGATGCGGAAAGAGTGCGTTTTGCCGCACATCAGCTTGATGGACCCGCAGCATCATGGTGGGAAAATTATACAGCCACGCACCCCATTGATACTGTCACATGGGACCAGTTTCAGCAAGCTTTCCGTACAGCTCATGTTTCAGGAGGAGCTATGGCTATGAAGAAGCGTGAGTTTCGTAACCTATGCCAAGGAGGACGCACCGTAGGCCAGTATGTGGAGGAATTCAGTAAGCTAGCACGTTATGCAGCAGATGACGTTGCTACAGATGCAGCCAAGCAGGAAAAGTTTCTAGAAGGATTGAATGACGAGCTGAGTATGCAGTTGATGGTAGCAACCTTCAACAACTACCAGGAGCTGGTAGATAGAGCTCTCATGATAGAAGGGAAGCAACAACAGATCGAAAACCGCAAAAGGAAGTATGGACAAGGGAAGTATAATTCTGGAGCCCAGCAGAAGCCACGATTTACCCCGAAGCCGGGAGGACAGTTTCAGCATACCCATGGAGGAGGTAGTTCGCACAACCATAATGGCTCCAAGAATGGTAATGGGAATGGAGGAGGAAACGGACAGAACCGCACCAACCCATCTACCCCAACCAAGAGAGATCTAAGTCACATTACTTGTTTCAAGTGCCAGAAGACGGGACATTATGCTACTGATTGTCCCGAAGCCCAAAATGGAAATGGCAATGGAAGCTCTGGGAAGAAGCCGAACCCGTTCAACAAAGGACATGTGAACCACGTGAGCGTGGAGGAGATTGAAGCTCAGCCTGATGCAGTAATAGGTAAGTTTTTGGTTAAGTCATTTACTGCAACCGTTCTTTTCGATACTGGTGCATCGCATTCATACATATCAAGGGGATTCGTAGACAAGTTTAAGATGTCCACCCAAGTTCTCAAAAGTCCCATGTTAGTAACCTCGCCAGGAGCAGAGTATATGGCCACCCAAGGATGTTTTCAGATACCATTGGCCATGGGAAGGCATGCTTTCCCCACAGACCTCATTGTTTTGGAATCGCAAGGTTTGGATGTGATTCTAGGAATGGATTGGCTATCGTTGTATGGAGGAAACATCGATTGTGCCAGCAAGACTATTTTGCTTACCACCCCGGAAGGAAAAAGGATCAAGTATGTATCCAGGCATATGCCGAAGAGGACTCAAGTAAATTCCTTATCAGGAGTTGTACAGGAGGAAGTACCAGTGGTGAAGGACTATCCGGATGTATTTCCAGAAGAGTTGCCAGGCATGCCACCAGATAGAGACATTGAGTTCTTGATTGAACTTTTGCCAGGCACAGGGCCAATATCTAAGAGACCGTACAGGATGCCCTCAAAGGATTTGGAGGAAATTAAGAAGCAGATCAAGGAGTTACTGGATAAAGGCTATATTTGCCCAAGTTCGTCACCTTGGGGATCACCAGTACTTCTAGTGGAGAAGAAAGATGGATCACTAAGGATGGTTGTTGATTAACGGGGATTGAATGAAGTGACCATCAAAAACAAGTACCCGCTGCCGATGATCAATGATTTGTTTGACCGCCTGCAAGGAGCTAAAGTATTTTCCAAGATCGATCTACGATCGGGATACCATCAGTTAAAGATTCGAGAGCAGGATATACCCAAGACAGCATTTACCACCAGATATGGATTGTATGAGTATACCGTTATGTCATTTGGACTGACTAACGCACCGGCCTATTTCATGAACCTGATGAACAAAGTGTTTATGGAGTTTTTGGATAAGTTCGTCGTGGTGTTCATTGATGATATTTTAATCTTTTCCAAGGATGAAGAAGAGCATGAGGAGCATTTGCGATTGGTACTTGAGAAGCTCAGAGAACATCAGCTATATGCCAAGTTCAGCAAATGTGAGTTTTGGTTGAAGGAAGTTGGATTCCTTGGACATGTTATTTCTGGAGAAGGAATAGCAGTAGACCCTGCCAAGGTTGACACAGTGACAAGTTGGGAATCACCCACGACAGTTGGAGAAATCTGGAGTTTTCTTGGACTCGCAGGATACTACCGGAGATTTATCGAAAATTTCTCAAGGATTGCTAAGCACATGACTGAGCTATTGAAGAAGGACACCAAGTTTAATTGGACTGAGGATTGTGAAGCTAGTTTCCAGGAGTTGAAGAAACGATTGGTTACCTCACCCGTGTTGATTCTGCCAGATCAACGCAAGGACTATGAAGTTTATTGCGACGCTTCTCGTCGAGGACTTGGAGCAGTGCTTATGCAGGAAGGAAGAGTTGTTTCGTATGCTTCACGACAACTTAAACCCCATGAGAAAAATTATGCTACGCATGACTTGGAATTAGCAGCCGTGGTGCATGCATTGAAGACATGGAGACATTTTCTCATCGGAAACCATTGTGAGGTGTACACGGATCACAAGAGTTTGAAGTACATTTTCACGCAGAAGGAGTTAAACCTCAGACAGAGGAGATGGTTGGAGCTCATCAAAGACTATGATATGAGATTGCATTATCACCCCGGAAAGGCTAACGTAGTAGCAGACGCGTTGAGCCGCAAGAGTCATATCAGCACTCTCATGACAGGAGAATTACCTCAGGAGTTAGCCGAGGACCTTCGCGAGCTATGCTTGGAGATAGTCCCTAGAGGCTATTTAGCGACATTGGAGATTCAGTCTACCTTGATGGAAAAGATCAGAGAAGCTCAGAAGACAGATAAGGAGATTGAAGAGATAAAGGAGAAGTTGAGCAAAGGAAAAGCCAAGGGATTTCGTGAAGATGAGCACGATACCTTATGGGTTGAAGACCGTGTATATGTACCAAATGATCCGGAGATCAGGAAGTTGATTTTGCAAGAAGCCCATGATTCACCGTACTCGATTCACCCAGGGAATACCAAGATGTATTTGGATTTGAAGAATATTTTCTAGTGGACCGGAATGAAGAAGGATATTGCGGAGTATGTAGCAGTTTGTGATGTATGTCAGAGAGTGAAGGCAGAGCATCAGAAGCCAGCAGGATTGCTGCAGCCATTGCCGATACCCAAATGGAAGTGGGATAAAATAGGCATGGATTTTATCACAGGATTACCAAAGACTCGTTCAGGCTATGACTCGATATGGGTTGTAGTCGACCGTTTGACGAAAGTGGCTCATTTCATTCCAGTAAAGACCACTTACACCAGTGCTAAGTTGGCTAAGATATACATGACTAGGATCGTATGTTTGCATGGAGTTCCGAGGACCATTGTATCAGACAGAGGAACCCAATTTACCTCGAAGTTTTGGAAGCAGTTACATGAAACATTGGGAACCAGGCTGGAATTTAGTACAGCATTTCACCCACAGACAGATGGACAGACCGAGAGAGTCAACCAGATTTTGGAGGACATGTTGAGAGCATGTGCGCTAGATTATGGATCTAGTTGGGACGACAATTTGCCATATGCAGAGTTTTCATATAACAACAGTTATCAAACCAGTTTGAAGATGGCCCCTTTCGAAGCTTTGTACGGAAGGAGGTGCAGAACACCGTTGTTATGGGACGAAGTTGGAGACCGTCAGTTGTTTGGACCAGATTTGATTAAGGAGTCTGAACAGAAAGTGAAGTTGATTCGCGATAGGCTCAAGGTAGCCCAGTCCAGGCAGAAGAGCTATGCTGATTCTAAACGAAAAGAGACAGTTCACGAAGTCGGAGATCGAGTGTATCTTCGAGTATCACCCCTTCGAGGAGTGAAGCGCTTTGGAGTTAAGGGAAAGTTAGCGCCTCGTTTTATCGGACCATACCGAGTGTTGGAACGTATGGGAGAAGTTGCCTACAAGCTCGAATTACCCGAAGGATTGTCTGGAGTACATGATGTATTTCATGTTTCACAGTTGAAGAAGTGCCACGCAGAGATGGCTGAGATACCACTGAGAGATACTGTGCCACTGGAAGCGATTCAGTTGGAAAGTGATTTGACTTATGAGGAGAAACCTGTTAAGATTCTTGAGTATGCCAGCCGAGTTACCCGCAGCAAGGTTATCAAGTTTTGCAAAGTTCAGTGGAGTCACCACACAGAAGATGAGGCCACCTGGGAGCGAGAGGAAGATCTACGGAAAAACCACTCCCACCTGTTTTCTAGCCAACCCGAATCTCGAGGGCGAGATTCATCTTAAGGGGGTAGGTTTGTAACATCCCAAATTTTCAATTTGGAATGTTATACATAGATCATCATTGCATATCATGTTTTATTGCATTTTGACAAATCCTCGATAAATCCTAAGCAACTCAAGGACCCTCGGAGAGAGTTGGGGATTTTCTCGAATTTTCTTATTTGATTTTTCAAACGAGGATTGGGATTTTTAATTATTTTTCTCTCCGGAAAAATATTTCATTTTTAAGATAAACGAGAGGAGAAAATATGACTTCTCCAAAACAATTGAAATATTGGAGGAAAAATGTTAAAAACATTATTTGGAATTTATTTGGATTTATTTGCAATTTTTATTGCATTTAAAAAATATGCATGTTCCAAAATACTTATTTTTTATTTTAAAAATGTTCACCCTATTCTAGATTTTCTAACTAGACGGGGAAAATTTATTTAGTATTTTTCTGATTTCTATTTATTTTTCTATGCAATTTTCTTTGCGGAACTTATTTAAAAAAAACGCGCTTGCCCGACTGGGCCGAGGCCCAGCCGAAGCCAGGCCGGCCCGCCCCGTCGCCTTCCTCCTCCCGCACGCCGACGCGCCGCCGGAGTCCACCGCCCGCACGCCTCCCGAGCCCGACCCCTTCCCCAAGCCTCCTAGCACCCCCCTTGCTATATATAGCCCCCCCTTCCGTTTTCGCCGCCACCATCGCCGGAGGAGCCGCCGCCGCCGCCGCATCTAGCCCCGCC
>NC_057805.1:167922595-167932074 GCF_018294505.1 Triticum aestivum | reverse complement strand
GTGTTGACCGGTTTTCAAAAAAAAAAACCCTTTTGTTTAAATAAAAAAAACCCTAGATCGGTTTTTTTTTCGGTTTTCTTATTTCACGAGCGTTCACCGAACCGTTCGTTTTAACGAACGCGTTCATCGGTTTTTCTCTGTTAACGAACGTCCGTTATTTAACTGTTCGTCCGTTTTTCTTTTTCCGTCGGATTTTCTCGTTATTTTCTCAGATTCGATTTCCGATCGAAATTTCGAATCTGTTTAACTTCTCGCTCGTTTATCGGAATCAGGTGATTCAAGCGCCTAGAGTTTCGTCTCGAAATTCTCTTTCCGTTTAACTTACTCAAACAAGTTTTTGCGACAGTAAAATTTGACCTAGACCCAGATTAGCAAACGAAGTTTCTTTCTTTCGCCGTTTAACTTTCGTTGTTTCTTTCGAGTTGATTCTTTTTGCAAACCGTAGTTCTTAAGTTGAACTTTCTGGTTGGATTTTTCATTCGAATTTTATCTGTGCATTAGATGAGTACTGATTGTATGCTTGTTTGTTTGCGATAGAGTACCCGGAGTGTGCCGCTTGTTACTTCGACTCGCTAGGTTTTGCGGATCATCAGCAAGGCAAGTAACACTTTGATCATACCCCGTTCATACCCAGTTTTTATTGCATTAGATCTTTTCCTCAAACACATTGCATGATTAGGATCTAATTAAACTGTGGGTATTGGGAAGTAGCTGAGGTAGTACCTATTACCTGTTTTATTCATCAAACCCTTGGGAGTTACTTCTACGTTGATATTATATCGCCATGCTATGCATAGACGTGGATTGGGTTTGAGAGATATTCATGACAGATGTGAGTGTTTAATAATGGTTCAACTTAAGGTGGCAACTAAAACTCACATCTGGGTGGATTGAGGCACCTGGAGAACCCAGTGTTGTCTGTATGTATAAGGTCCGCCACCCAGGCTCAAAGGGATCATAAGATATTTCATGCTAGAAACTTCCATGTGCAGCCGCAAGCTATTATGGGCTCTAGCATAGCTGAGTAGGTTACAGGATCTCTTGAAGAGGTGGACTAGCAGATGTAGGGGAAACTAGGTGTACCGGTCCATCCAGAGTAGAGAGTGACTGTTTCTGAAAGACCGTGTCTCGGTCATCCGTTTCTCAAACATCATGCAGTGCGAGAATCAAGCGGAGGCGATCGAGTCTTGTGGGAAAAGTGCACAAACCTCTGCAGAGTGTACAAACTGATCATGATTAGCCGTGTCCCCGGTTATGGACAACTTGAGTATCTAGTACCTGGATTATCATTTGAATCTCATCACCATGATACTTATAGTTAATTTTGTTGGGTTTAATCACGTTCTTAATTGGGATTGAGATGCTGTCAACCATCTCAATGTTTCACAACCACCATGATAGTTAAATAAAATTTATTCCTTTGCAGTAGGATAAAATTGGCTTTTCGCAAAAACTGTAACCATAGAGCCTTTCCACCAGCCATACATGCATATAGTATAGCATTATCATTGTTCATTGTTTTTTATGTGTTACATTGCCAGCAAATTCTATGTGCTGACCCGTTTTCGGGCTGCAACGTTTCATGTTGCAGACTTTTCAGACGACGAGTAAGGTGCCTTAGGTCGTGGTCTTATACTCAGTGATGCCGCTGGAGTTGATGGACTCACTTATCTTCCAAGTCTTCCGCTGTTATCGTTTTTAGATGGCCTTAAGCCATATTTATCATACTTAATCTCTTCGGAGATACTCGATGTAATAAGTGTGTGATTGCTACTCTGTTATAAATCCTCCATTTGTACTGTGCGTGTCAGCATTACTGATCCAGGGATGACACTGGTGCACAGCAGCACAGGCCATTTGAGGTCTGGTCGCTACACTCCTTGAGCTCTACAAATATGTCTGGATCCTCATCAAATCTGGGATCGAGGTCCCAGTTATGGTCCTCCAGCTGTGGAGCGGGGCTATAAATCCCCGCGACAACCTTTCGCCATTCCTATTAAAAATGAACGGGTTAATTTCAATTAAACATGACTCAGGGAGAGGATTGAGTAAGGTAGTGGGATTAAAATACACCCAGTTAGGGGGATTGTACATGGAGAATCCCTCTCGGCGCTTAAGACGAGCAAACTCCTCTTTCTCCCCTTTATACAGATCGGCCAATATTGTGGCCAGGGCAGCAGGGGTGTCCGGACCCTTCCGTCCACAGCGTGAGGCGTCATCTCCCTCATTGTAGTGCCACATAGGGAGCCCTCTGAATTGGATTGGCTGAACACCTCGCACTATGGAAGTCGCCATTACCTCGATTATTGATAATCTGGAGTGGGAAAGTGTCCTTATCTTGCCCATTAATTTTTGGAATTCCGCGCTATCTTCCTCCTCGAGGCTCCGAGGGTGCCAGCTGTGGCGTTTCATCAATGGAGCGCTGGAAAAATTGGGAAGGCCCATCCGAACTGGGTCGGGGAGAGCGACATCTTCAATATAAAACCACTCCAAGGGCCACTCTTCGGATGCCTTCTTCGACATGCCGGACAGGTATCCGGTCCTGGCTATGCTCCATATCTCGGTGCTGCCCACCTCGAACACGGATCCCTTTTGGGTGCGAGGGACGAGGCAGAAAAGATTCCTCCATAACTTGAAATGGGCCTCGCAGCCCAGGAATAGCTCGCAAAGATTGAGCAGTCGGAGGCCGTAGTACTCCAGGAGACCTTGCAGGAAAGGGTGGATTGGAAATACGACGCCTCTTAATAAAAAGGAGACGAAGCACACTCGTTCCCCTCTGGTTGGATTGGGGAAATTTTCCGCTAGGGCTTCACCGGTGAAAGATGTTAATCCTGCCCGAACGGGGACTATATCCGCGGGGGGAAGGAATCCCCGCATTTGAAGCTTAACCAGCTGGTCGTGGGATACTGAACATCTCTCCCAATCGCCTTTTTCGGAGCCGTGAGGGCGTGAGGAAGAACGGGGAGCGTTAGCAATGTTTGAGTGGTTTCTCGTAGCGATCTCTAAGGATTTTCCGCCTGGCGTGGGATGGCATCTGAGATACAATCCCTTTAAATTGACGCCTTTCTTATATAGCCAGGGTGTTATGTGCAAAAGATACTCTGACCTTTTGTATTCGGTCGACACGTGGAAGCAGAAGCAACGGAGGTGCAGAAGCCAAAGGGTATGACATTAAATGAAAAGCCGAGTATAACTCTTTGGGTCAGACGTTTTGAAGTGTTCGGAGAAAGAACCCGCCTTGCAATGCGGACAACAATCTGCGCGCCGGACACATCGTCATTGAAGCCTGGTTCGGGGGCAACTGAGGGAGTCCTGGATTAAGGGGTCGTCGGGCGTCCGGGCTATGTGATGTGGGCCGAACTAATGGGTCGTGAAGATACAAGACAGAAGACTTCCTACCGTGTCCGGATGGGACTCTCCTTTGCATGGAAGGCAAGCTTGGCATTCGGATGTGAAGATTCCTTTCTCTGTAAACCGACTCTGTACAACCCTAGGTCCCTCCGGTGTCTATATAAACTGGAGGGTTTAGTCCGTAGAGGCAATCATAATGATATAGGCTAGACATCTAGGGTTTAGCCATTACGATCTCCAGGTAGATCAACTCTTGTAACCCCATATTCATCCAAGATAATCAAGCAGGAAGTAGGGTATGACCTCCATCAAGAGGGCCCGAACATGGGTAAACATCGTGTCCCTGTCTCCAGTTACCTTCGATCCTCAGATGCACAGTTTGGGAGCCCCTACCCGGGACCCGCCGGTTTTGACACTGACAGTCGGCATGCCCGTTGTCTCAATTAAAATAGGAGCTCACTATTATCATGATTTATGTGACATAGGTGCTAGCGTGAGTGCTATTCCCTTTACTTTATATCAAGAAATTGTGAATGATATATCACCCGCTGAGATACACTAGTACGCGTCGGTCCTATACAAACGGTTTTTAACCCCTTTCCGCGACGGCATTTGGAACCATCGCCTAGTGAGTGTGGGCAATAGGGGGGTCCTTCCCACACGGCCCAGAAACCGTATGGGATATGCCCTCCTGGCACACATGCTCGGCAAAATGAGGTCGTGTGCGACCGGCGAGCGCTCAAATACGGAAATACATACAGTAGAGCTAAAAAGATACAATTATACAGCGAAATTGTTTCTAGTCGCAAGTATATCCCACACTGTCAGTCCACGCTAAACGTTTCCATTCGTATGTACATCCCACATAGTCGCTCCAAGGAAAACGATTTTGTTCACAGGTACATCACACACAATTTTTCCCGTTAAATCATTTGCGTTATTGAATGTATCACACACGGTCCGTTGAAGAAACTGTGTGGCAAAGGTTGTCCATCACACACAGTTTTTATGTGGTAAATGTTTGCGCAAGGTGGCCTAACGCAAACAGTTTACAAGAGAAAGTCGTGTGTGATTGTTCATTGATCCAACACGGTTTATTCCTAGTAACTATGTGCGTTGCCTGAGGTCATCGCCCACATTATTTTTTCAACAACCGTTTGCAATAGCAAAAGCCAATTAGCAGGCTAATTCACCATTTGTAGGCTAATTGCACAATTATTAATAAACCATTTATTAATCTAATTCATATTCATATTAAGCAAATAATATATTTCATTTCCATATTAAGGAAGCAGAATTTCATAATTGAAATATATCAGAGTACAACATGATATAGCGTCAGCACTCAGCTACCCCAGTACACAACTGCACCAACACCAAGTTTCACATGCAACATGTAGAACCTTTCGAAATTAGCATCATAGATGGTATATAGACAAATGCATCTCATCTGGAAAACTGCTGAAGTGGAAGGCGAGTACTGAGCCTTCATTCATGTTGAAGGTCTTTGCAACTTTAGGCCAGTGCCTATGGATGATTGACTGTTCGTCCTTCGTCCTCTTCAGGAACACTTCAATATTGAACCGTGGGTGTTGTATGAAACCTTCCTCGCCTCGTGACCATAGAGGTGGGTTGAGAGGTAATCATCAGTGAACTGCTTTGGAAAGGCTTGAAAACAAGGATGTGCATAAATATCTTCTCTATATTGGAAATTTGGCAAAGGAATGAAAAAGGCAAAGTATAATAGTTTGTACCATCTTGTAGTGAACTGATGTCTTCTTCATTGTGCATACAAAGGTCTTGTTGTTTTTTGTCGCTAATTTCTTTATCCAAACAATCTTTCTGAGTTTCTTGATTTGATTGATATTCATGGACAAGTCATTTCCCCACATGCAAAAAGGGTCGAATAGTGGGTCAAAACCTTTGACAGCAGGACCTACATGTGCAAGACCAAATTGCTAAAAACCAAGATATTAGAATGGTTCCTGCAATTGCACAATAATGTGCAATTAGACAAGAGACCATGCACGTGTTAACCTCGATTGTAAACCTCAGTGCTTCCCATTGCTTCCCCGCAACACATATAAGGTAGTTAGTCATCATGTTAAGTAAGGGTTCGCATGCTATCAGTAAAATATGTTTATGAAAAATTAGCACATTGCAGATTCATCAGATTAATACAAGCACCATGGAAAACCCATTTATCCAAACCAAGCATGATTAAGAACTAGGAAATATAGCACTTGTATATGTTTCTCATGTATTAAGTGCAGCCAAATTCGATTTATTCCTCACATGCACAACAATACAAAATTCTACCCACGACAATTGGACATCGCATTCCAGAATTGAACCAAGCAGTTAACTAAACACCACAACTAATGAACCAACATTAACCTAGCACCACATTGCACAATATAACATACTCCTAATAGAAGATCAGACAGTTAACCAAACAGTTAACTACAACCAATTGTAGCAATTGTATTGGTATCTCATGTATTTACTACAGCCAAATTCAATTTATTCCTCACATGGTATACAATAACAGAATGCACCCACAACTATTGAACATCGCATTGCAGAATTGAACCAAATAGTTAACTAAACACCACAACACAAATGAACCAAACGTTAACTGAGCACCACATTGCACAATGTATAACCAAACCAAGAATGCTTGAAAACTTGGAAATATAGCAATTGTATTCGTTTCTCTTGTATTTTGTAAAGATAAATTCGATTATTTCTCACATGGAAGACAATACAAAATTGTTGCCTGAAGAATTGAACATCACATTTGTAGAATTGAACCAAACAGCTAAATGAAGATGAAAACTAATTAACAAAACAGTTAATAAGTGAGCACCACACTGCACGACATATAGAACATATACACTAGAGAAACAGATTGCATGGTAAAATTAGATAGCACAATTCACTGGAATTTGTGAAGGAAAGGCAGGAGCAGCACACGCAACGGGTAAACCGAGCATTCTTAAACGACGTAGCTAGCAAATGGCAAGGTGCTCCTCCAAGATCTGGGGGTCGGCACGAATAGCAGCCATCGCGACCTTATCCACGCGTGCAGCCGTGATTTTCTTCTCCGCTGTCAAATGCTGCTTGAGATCCTGACTATACTGCGTGCACCATGGCTTAGGGCCGCGCTTATTTGGTGGATGGGTCTGTGATTTGGGTGGAAGGTGTCGCACTCGCGCCGGCGGTCGGGGCATGTGGAAATGTGGAAGGAGGAGGAGGATGGGGGTCGGGTGTGCATTACCTGCCTGGATAGACGAGGCCGAGCAGCGTGAAGGAGGGTCACCGACGAGGAGGCGGTGCTGCAAGCAAGGAGTGAAGGTTTCAACTTGGAAAGGAAGGCCGAAACAGAGGAAATGTGGCTTTTTTAAGGGGGAGGGGCGGGGAGGTAGATATTTCCGCGGAAGCCGAAAATTTGGAATCGCTTCAGCAAAAAAACTGGCGCGCAAAGTGTCATCAGACACGGTCACTTATTCAGAACAGTGTACGATATGTGAACATCACAAACGATTCAGATAGCTTAACCCATGTGTGATGAGTTTGAACGTCAAAAAATTTGGTTCGAATTTCCATGGTTACAGTGGTCATCCACGTCATTGCGTAATTTGGGTACACAGAGGAGACTACAGCACACCCACACTTCTTAATCGAGCAAGTTCAGCAATTAAACAAAGCTAGCTGACCTAAAGATTACTCCAACAAATTAAAGACCAGCGCTCTTAATTAAACAAAACAAAGAGTACTACTACGGCTAGTGCTCGTCGATCTCTGCCGCCGCCTCCATGTCCAGCTCGCGCCTGATGGTCTCCTAGGTAAGGGGCTCCATGGCATCCATCGCACCATACTCGGCAAGCATCTCGCGATCCGTGTCCGCCATCTCTTTGGAAAAGACCGCCATGAGTTGGGCGTGGGCGGGCGCGATCTGGGCTTGGACGGGCTCCATCGTCGCAAGGTATGCGGCGGAGGAACGGACGGTGACTCAAACGCTCTCGGCGATAGCCAGCTCTTCGGCCGTGGATTGCCGACCGTTGTCGGAGAAGCTTCGTTCGATTTGTGAGGTGACCACCAGGAGCTGGGCATGGGCGGCCTCGACATGGTCATGGGCGGCCTCCATCAGGGCTAAAGCCGCCGTTGCGGAACGGAAAACTATTGTGCCGCTCTCGCCAGTTGTTATCCCCGAGCCAGATGTTGCTGCCGCCACTTGAGAAGCAACAGCGGCCATTTGGGCTGCCATGGCCACCCGGTCGTAGATTGCAGCCGTGCTCATGCACCTTGTTAGCACGTGCATGGCGGCTGCGGCCGCGCTCTCGCTGGAGTGGGCCACCGAAGTTGCCCTCACGACGCGGGTCCACGTGCCCATCTTTCACCGGCGACGATTGAACAGTGAAATGTTATTTGGGGAGTGAGCTAGTGTGCTTGAGACACCAAGTGTGGACTGTAGCCGATGCACCTTCTCGCGTAAACCATAGGCGTACTATACACTGACGGTGCTCCAGGATATTTTGTGTTGTATCTCACACGTTTGGTGATAATAAACTGTGTGCGATCTACTTGATTTTTCATCTTGATTTGAATTGCATAATGGGGTCACAGCGGCAATGGAGGGCGTTTGAATTGCTAGACCTTTTATATGGAGTGAACATGCAACCATATGTATGTCGTAAAAGAATTGGAATTATTCAGGGTTCGTTGGAAAATTTTATACATTAAATTGGTTTTCTAGCCATTTCAGGTGCACAATTCAAAATTAAACTACATGCACATGTCCGGTGCACCAACATGGGGTGTAAAATTATATATGTGTCCATGGGTTTATGCTTATCTCCCATGCAAGAAATGGGGATGAAATTCGAACACCACGGCAGCGTGGCTCTCCGGCAAACGTCAACGTACTTGCTTTTTTAATTCTAGTAAATCCAAAATTCGTTCAAAATTCATGAAACTTGGCATGCTATCATGGAGCGGCATTAACATGCCGTGGTAAAAAATTTGGCCCATCTGGGGTAGGTTTGGGTATAAGCTTCTCATAAACCAGAGCTTCTCACAACAAGTGTGATGGTTTCGGCAGGGAACGTTTCACCTTTCTGGACGAAACGATATCCGTTGCCTCTTCTCAATTTCAATTTTTTTCCTAGTGCTAACATAGAACAACAGGAGTGTTGTGTCAATTTTTGGGATTTTTCGGGATTCGCTTGGACATTTTTATATATTAAATGAGTTTTCTGTGCATTCATGTGCAAAATTCCAATTTAAAATACAGGCACATGCTCTAATGCATATAAATTAGTTGAAAATTCAAATCTGTGTCCTTGGTTGCCTCATTAGGTCCCATGCAAGAAATGGGAATGAATGTCAAACACCTTGCCCCCGTCACTCGGCCGCAAACTGTAACACCCCGCATGTAACTTGCCATATTTGTAACTCCGACTCTTGCCATTTCCGGCTATGTGTTTTGTTTTTTCCTCCGTTGTCGGGTTTTTGTCTTTCGTTTTGTATTTTGTCATGTCATGCATTTTCATATCATGTCATCATGTGCATTGCATTCGCATACGTGTTCGTCTCATGCATCCGAGCATTTTCCCCGTTGTCCGTTTTCCAATCCGGCGCTCCTATCTCCTCCGGTGCACCCCTCTTGTTTTCTTTTGTGTGCGTGTGTCAAACTTTCTCGGAATGGACCGAGGCTTGTCAAGTGGTCTTAATATACCACCCGGAGTCTACCGGTCAAGTTTCGTTCCATTCGGAGGTCGTTTGGTACTCCAACGGTTAACCGGGCCTCCGCAATGTCCATTTGAGTATCCAGCAAAAACCCCCTCCAAAACCAGCCCAAAGCCCACCAAACTCTCTTCCATGCTCTAGGTCGTTCGATCACGATCGTGTGGGCGAAAACCGCACCTCATTTGGAGTCTCCTAGCCCCCTCTACCTATAAATGAGTGGGCATCCCGAAAAACGAAATCTCAGACGAAACCCTAACCCTCTCCCTCCGCGCCGCCGGACGCGTCCGTACCCGCCGGACACGTCCGCCGCCGCGCCCCGTCCAGTCCGGAGCCGCCACGTGTCATCGCCGGCTTTCCACCGCCGCGGCCCGCCAAGC
>NC_057805.1:167921748-167922406 GCF_018294505.1 Triticum aestivum | reverse complement strand
GCGCGCGCCTCCGCGCCGGCCTTCCTCGCCGCCGCCGCTCGCCTCGGGTGCGCCGCCGCCTCGGGTGCTCCCCTCGCCGGCCGTGCTCCCCGCGCCGCCCGGCGCCGGTCGGCCCCGCCGCCGCGCGCTCCCTCCGGCGCCGCCCCGCCGGCGACCGGCGCTTGCCCTCCTCCGGCTCGCCGCCTCCTCCCTCCGCCAAAGGCCCCGCCGGCCTCTCTCCTCCTCCCGCCGGTGAGCCTCCCGCCGGAGTCCCGAGCCCGTCGAGGAGCTCCCCGATCTGGATCTCGCTCGGCGCGTTGACTTCTCCCGAAACCCTAGTTTTTTTCCGCTAAGTCCTCATTTATTCTCAGCAAGTGCCTATGTTCCCGATGCCGTAACTTCTTGCATGTAGCTCCGATTCACGCGTATAATATGTCTAATTGTTCGCCTCATGATGCTCTTCATTTTGTTCAATTGCATCATGTTCATTAGAGGTCATCCTGATGCCCAAATCTTCGTTGGAAGAAGGCTAGTTGCTGTTAATCTCTGGTTCTTATCAGAACTTGGAGATTTGTCATTTTTGTATCATTTAATCTGTGCATCTTTTGAGCATGAGCTCTACATGTGTTTTGAAGTATGCCATGCCATCTTTCCAGTGATATAGTCCATGTATTTTTGT
>NC_057805.1:167906509-167921738 GCF_018294505.1 Triticum aestivum | reverse complement strand
GCCCCACCGGCGACCGGCGCCTGCCCTCCTCCGGCTCGCCGCCTCCTCCCTCCGCCAAAGGCCCCGCCGGCCTCTCTCCTCCTCCCGCCGGTGAGCCTCCCGCCGGAGTCCCGAGCCCGTCGAGGAGCTCCCCGATCTGGATCTCGCTCGGCGCGTTGACTTCTCCCGAAACCCTAGTTTTTTTCCGCCAAGTCCTCATTTATTCTCAGCAAGTGCCTATGTTCCCGATGCCGTAACTTCTTGCATGTAGCTCCGATTCACGCGTATAATATGTCTAATTGTTCGCCTCATGATGTTCTTCATTTTGTTCAATTGCATCATGTTCATTAGAGGTCATCCTGATGCCCAAATCTTCGTTGGAAGAAGGCTAGTTGCTGTTAATCTCTGGTTCTTATCAGAACTTGGAGATTTGTCATTTTTGTATCATTTAATCTGTGCATCTTTTGAGCATGAGCTCTACATGTGTTTTGAAGTATGCCATGCCATCTTTCCAGTGATATAGTCCATGTATTTTTGTGGTCTTTGTGGTGACTAGCACAAGCATGCAAAGTAGGCCCCGTAAAATTTCTGATTTCAGGGATTTAGTGATTTCTCTAAGTCCTTGTCTGCTGTAATTTTTTTGCCATGTTAACTTGATGCTAGAGAGAGATCCATGCATATTTTGGAGATGTTCAGTAAGGATGTTTTGTAGCTATAGTTGTAATCGATCCAGTCCTGCAATTGTTTGCAATTTTAGAGTATCATAGCATGACTCAATCTTTCTCTACTTTTGCTATAAAATATTTCCGGCAGATTCTTAACATGACATGCATTTTTGCCAAGCTTATTGTAGTTGATCCATACATGCTATGCAATTGTTCTTGCCATGGATAGCTTCATAAACATGCCATCTTGCTGTAGGTATGCTTGGTTTTTCATGCATTGGTCTGTAGTGAGTGCATCAAGCTCATAAAGAGGCCTACATATTAATATTTATGTCATGCTCTGTTTTTCTGCTAAGTCTGAAACCTGATAACGAAACTTGCTATGTTTACATGCTTGCCATCATTTCTTCTGGTCCTTTTTGGCTTATGGTCAGTAAGGGACTTTTGTCATGTGCATTTAGTAGAACACTACCATGCCTTGTTTTTCTATGTTAAGTTCCTGTAGCATGTTGATTTCGTGCTCTGAACATTGCTACCTGATGCTGATTTCTGCCATGTCCAGTTTTTCACCAAGTCTGTGAACCTGTAATCTTTTGCACTTTTTCCATGCTTGTTTGAGCTTGATATGTTATGAACTAGCAGTAGCTCAGTGTTCATCTTTTGTCAAGCATCTCCTGTAGATTACTGCAATGTGCTTTGTTGCTATGTTGGGGTGCTGTAGCATTGTTGCTTGTTGCATTTTAAGTGCTATCTTGCTGTTTATCGCAGATTATTGCCATTCTTGTTTTGCTTGCCATTTGCAAACCGTGCATCCGATTCCGGTGATCTTTATATCGATTTCGACCGAAATCATCTCATCTTTCCAGTGGCATGCTTGGTTTGTCAAGTTACTGCCATGTTCATCATTTTCCTTCCGGAGCACGCATATGCATCGCATATCATAACTTGCATATCATACATGTCTTGCATCATGTTGCTTGCGCATTTATCGTTGTTGATTGTGGTTCCGTTTATTTGTGTTCTTGTCTTGGGTAGAGCCGGGAGACGAGTTCGTGAACGAGGAACCTGTCGAGTACACTTACGAGGATCAAGCTTTCGACAACTCTGAGAATCTTACAGGCAAGATGACCACCCCTCGAAATCACTTCTATCTTTGCTATGCTAGTTGTTCGCTCTATTGCCATGCTCCGCTACCTATCACTTTCTATATCATGTCTCCTATTTTAGCCATGTCAGCCCCTAACCATCCTTTCCTAGCAAACCGTTGTTTGGCTATGTTACCGCTTTTGCTCAGCCCCTCTTATAGCGTTGCTAGTTGCAGGTGAAGTTGAAGTTTGTTCCATGTCGGAACATGGATATGTTGGGATATCACAATATCTCTTATTTAATTAATGCATCTATATATTTTTGGTAAAGGGTGGAAGGCTCGGCCTTATGCCTGGTGTTTTGTTCCACTCTTGCCGCCCTAGTTACTGTTATACCGGGATTATGTTCCTTGAGTTTGCGTTCCTTACACGGTCGGGTGATTTATGGGACCCCCTTGACAGTTCGCCTTGAATAAAACTCCTCCAGCATGGCCCAACTTTGGTTTTACTATTTGCCGCCTAAGCCTTTTCCCCCGGGTTTTCGCGAGCCCGAGGGTCATCTTATTTTAACCCCCCCCGGGCCAGTGCTCCTTCGAGTATTGGTCCGAACCGAGCAGCCTGCGGGGCCACCTCGGGGAAACTCGAGGTCTGGTTTTACTCGTAGCTTGACTTATCCGGTGTGCCCTGAGAACGAGATATGTGCAGCTCCGATCGGGATTTGTCGGCACATACGGGCGGCTTTGCTGGTCTTGTTTTACCATTGTCGAGATGTCTTGTAAACCGGGATTCCGAGACTGATCGGGTCTTTCCGGGAGAAGGTTAATCCTTCGTTGACCGTGAGAGCTTATGATGGGTATGCCCCCGCACCGACCAATTGAGTTCATTATTTAACTAGAGCCTGGTACTGTACCCGTTTGCAAGCGTCCATACAAGCTTGGACCTAACGAGCTGAAGGAATTGAAGAAGCAGCTCGATGAACAAGAACGTCTGGGTTTGATCAGACCGAGTTCTTCTCCATGGGGTTGTGGTGTTCTTTTTGTCAAGAAGAAGGATGGCACGGACCGACTTTGTGTCGACTACCGTCCATTGAACAAGAGGACAATCAAGAACAAGTATCCACTTCCCAACATCAATGAGCTATTCGAGCAACTCAAGGGCGCTAAAGTATTCTCGAAGCTTGACCTTCGTATGGGTTATCATCAGATTCGCATTCGTGAAGAAGATATTCCCAAGATAGCATTCAGAACAAGCTTTGGTTCTTATGAATATACTGTCGTGTCTTTCGGCCTTGTCAATGCTCCACCGGTGTTCTCTCGGATGATGAATTTCATCTTCAACCCCTATACCAATGAATTCGTTCTGGTGTATCTCGACGATATCTTGGTCTTCTCCAAGAATAAGCAGGATCATGCCAAACATTTGCGATTGGTGCTCGACAAGCTCAGAGAGTATCAATTCTATGCGAAGTTCTCCAAATGTGAGTTTTGGCTCGATGAAGTTCTTTTCCTTCGTCACATCATCTCCGCCAAAGGCATCGCTGTTAACCCCGAGAAGGTGTCCGCAGTTCTGGATTGGGAACCTCCTCAAAATGTCAAGCAGCTCCGCAGTTTCCTGGGTCTTGCAAGTTATTGCCGAAGATTCGTTGAGAATTTTTCCAAGATTGCAAAGCCTCTTTCCAACCTCCTACGGAAGCATGTGGAATATGTCTGGTCTCCTGAGTGTGAAGTTGCTTTCAACACTCTCAAACAGAAACTAGTCACAGCTCCTGTCTTGATTCCTCCTGATGAATCCAAGCCGTATGAAGTTTTCTGTGATGCTTCTCTCCAAGGTCTCGGTGCTGTGTTAATGCAAGAGAAGAAAGTTGTGGCCTATACCTCTCGGCAGTTGAAGCCCAACGAAAAGAACTACCCCACTCACGATCTTGAGTTGGCGGCAGTTGTCCATGCATTGGTTACATGGAGACATCTCTTGTTGGGAAGACAAGTGGACATTTTCACTGATCACAAGAGTCTCAAGTATATCTTCACTCAGCCCAACCTCAATCTCAGGCAGACTCGATGGGTCGAAATGATTCAAGAGTACAATCCGAGTATTGAATATACTCCAGGCAAGGCAAATGTCATTGCAGATGCTTTAAGCAGGAAAGCGTATTGCAACAGCTTAATTCTCAAGCCGTTCCAACCGGAGCTTTGTGAAGCTTTCCGCAAGCTGAATCTCCAAGTTGTTCCTCAAGGCGTTCTTGCCAACCTCATAGTATCTCCTACTTTGGAAGATCAAATTCGTGAGGCACAACTCCTTGATGCCATGGTGAAGAAGGTGAAACATGGTATCGACAAGGGTCTTTCCAAATACAAGTGCTATCGCATTGATGACAGAGACACTTTGCTCTTCGAGGACCGGATTGTGGTTCCGAAAGGTGATCTAAGGAAAGTCATAATGAACGAGGCGCACAATTCTCTCCTTTCCATTCATCCTGGAAGTACGAAGATGTACCATGACCTCAAGCAGTCGTATTGGTGGACTCGAATGAAGCGAGAAATTGCTCAATTCGTGAATGAATGTGATGTCTGCCGAAGAGTGAAAGCAGAACACCAACGACCAGCTGGTCTCCTCCAACCTCTTGCTATTCCGGAATGGAAGTTTGATCATATCGAAATGGACTTCGTGACTGGATTTCCCAAGTCCAAGCGCGGAAATGACGCTATCTTCGTTGTCATTGACAAGCTCTCCAAAGTGGCTCATTTCCTTCCAATCAAAGAATCCATCACAGCAGCTCAGCTGGCAGAGCTCTACACCTCCAGAATTGTCTCCTTGCACGGCATTCAACAATTGATTTCTTCGGATCGTGGAAGTATCTTCACCTCTAAGTTCTGGGATTCCTTCCAGAAGGCCATGGGCACTAACATTCGCTTCAGCACAGCTTTCCATCCTCAAACTAGTGGCCAAGTCGAGCGAGTCAATCAAATTCTTGAAGATATGCTCAGGGCTTGTGTCATTTCCTTTGGCATGAAATGGGAAGATTGTCTTCCATATGCTGAATTCTCCTACAACAACAGCTTCCAAGCGAGTTCGGGCAAGGCCCCATTCGAGATTCTATATGGCAGAAAGTGCCGTACTCCTCTCAATTGGTCAGAGACTGGTGAACGCCAACTTCTTGGCAATGACTTAATCACTGAAGCTGAAGAAATGTGTAAAGTCATCCGTGATAATCTCAAAGCCGCGCAATCGCGCCAGAAGAGTTACTATGATAGTAAGCATCGTGATTTGGCTTTCGAGATCGGAGACCATGTCTACCTCCGTGTCTCTCCAATGAAAGGCACTCGTCGCTTCGGTATCAAAGGAAAGCTTGCCCCTAGATACGTGGGTCCTTTCAAGATCATTGGCAAAAGAGGCGACCTCGCCTATCAACTTGAATTTCCTTCCAACTTTGCGAACGTGCACGATGTGTTCCACGTGTCACAGCTCCGCAAGTGCTTCAAGACGCCTGAGCGCACTATCAACTTCGAAGAGATTGACCTTCAAGAAGATTTGTCTTATCATGAGCACCCCGTTGCTATTCTTGAAGAAACTGAGCGCAAGACTCGCAACAAGTCTATCAAATTCCTGAAAGTGAAGTGGTCGCACCATTCCGACCGGGAAGCCACCTGGGAACGCGAGGACCATCTCCGTTCCGAATATCCGGAGTTCTTTCAGTCCTAGATCTCGGGACGAGATCCTCTCGTAGTGGTGGAGTGTTGTAACACCCCGCATGTAACATGCCATATTTGTAACTCCGACTCTTGCCATTTCCGGCTATGTGTTTTGTTTTCCTCCGTTGTCGGGTTTTGTCTTTCGTTTTGTATTTTGTCTTGTCTTGCATTTTCATATCATATCATCATGTGCATTGCATTCGCATACGTGTTCGTCTCATGCATCCGAGCATTTTTCCCGTTGTCCGTTTTCCAATCCGGCGCTCCTATCTCCTCCGGTGCACCCCTCTAGCTTTCTTTCGTGTGCGTGTGTCAAACTTTCTCGGAATGGACCGAGGCTTGTCAAGTGGTCTTAATATACCACCCGGAGACTACCGGTCAAGTTTCGTTCCATTCGGAGGTCGTTTGGTACTCCAACGGTTAACCGGGCCTCCGCAATGTCCATTTGAGTATCCAGCAAAAACCCCCTCCAAAACCAGCCCAAAGCCCACCAAACTCTCTTCCATGCTCTAGGTCGTTCGATCACGATCGTGTGGGCGAAAACCGCACCTCATTTGGAGTCTCCTAGCTCCCCCTACCTATAAATGAGTGGACATCCCGAAAAACGAAATCTCAGACGAAACCCTAACCCTCTCCCTCCGCGCCGCGCCGGACGCGTCCGTCCGCGCCGGACACGTCCGCCGCCGCGTCCCGGCGAATCCGCCGTCGACACGTCACCATCTCTCTCTCTCTCCTCCCGCCGGCCCGCCGGGCCCGCGCGCCGGCCCTCCGGCCCGCCTCCTCCCGCCGCCGCCGCCTCGGGCCCCGCCTCCGCGCCCGCGCCTCCCGTCGGCCGCCGCCGCCTCCGCCGCCGCAGCGCGCCGCCGCGGTCCCCCGCCGGCCGGCCCAGCCGCCCGCCGCCGCCCGCCGCCGGCCTCCCCTCCGGCCCCGGCGCCGCCCGCCGCCGCCGCCCTCCGGGCCCTCCTCCACCGCCGGCGACCGCCACCGCCGGTCCCTGCCCCGCCGCCGTCGGGCTCGGGCTCGAGCTCGGGAGCCGGCCCAGATCCGATCGAGGGTACTGCCCCGTTGACTTTCTCTCGCCCTAATATTTTCTAAGTCCCAGATTTTTCTCAGCATATGCTCCTGTTCCCGATGCGATAACTTTGTGCATGTAGCTCCGATTCGCGTGTACAATATGTCAAATTGTTCGTCTCGTGACGCTCTTCATTTTGTTCAATTGCACCATTTTCATTAGAGGTCATCTTGATACCCAAATCTTCGTTGGAAGAGGGCTAGTTGCTGTTAATCTCTGGTTCTTATCAGAACTTGGAGATTTGTCATTTTTGTATCATTTAATCTGTGCATCTTATGAGCATGAGCTCTACATGTGTTTTGAAGTATGCCATGCCATCTTTCCAGTGGTATAGTCCATGTAGTTTTGTGATCTTTGTGATGACTAGCACAAGCATGCAAAGTAGGCCCCGTAATATTTCTGATTTCAGGGACTTAGTGATTTCTCTAAGTCCTTGTCTGTTGTAATTTTGTTGCCATGTAAACTTGATGCTAGAGGGAGATCCATGCATATTTTGGAGATGTTCAGTAAGGATGTTTTGTAGCTATAGTTGTAATTGATCCATTACTGCAATTGTTTGCAATTTTAGAGTACCATAGCATGACTCAATCTTGCTCTACTTTTGCTATAAAATATTTCTGGCAGATTCTTAACATGACATGCAATTTTGCCAAGCTTATTGTAGTTGATCCATACATGCCATGTAATTGTTCTTGCCGTGGATAGCTTCTTAAACATGCCATCTTGCTGTAGGTATGCTTGGTTTGTCATGCATTGCTCTGTAGTGAGTGCATCAAGCTCACAAAGAGGCCTACATATTAACATTTCTGCCATGCTCTGTTTTCTGCTAAGTCTGAAACCTGATAACGAAACTTGCTATGTTTACATGCTTGCCATCATATACTCTGGTCCTTTTTGGCTTATGGTCAGTAAGGGACTTTTGTCATGTGAATTTAGTAGAACACTACCATGGCTTGTTTTGCTATGTTAAGTTTCTGTAGCATATTGATTTCGTGCTCTGAACATTGCTACCTGATGCTGATTTCTGCCATGTCCAGTTTTTCACTAAGTCTGTGAACCTGTAATCTTTTGCACTTTTGCCATGCTTGTTTGAGCTGGATATGTTGTGAACTAGCAGTAGCTCAGTGTTCATCTTTTGTCAAGCATCTCCTGTAGATTACTTCCATGTGCTTTGTTGCTACGTTGGGATGCTGTAGTATTGTTACTTGTTGTATTTTAAGTGCTATCTTGCTGTTTATCGCAGATTCGTGTCATTCTTGTTTTGCTTGTCATCTGCAAACCGTGCATCCGATTCCGGTGATCTTTATATCGATTTCGACCGAAATCATCTCATCTTTCCAGTGGCATGCTTGGTTTGCCAAGTTACTGCCATGTTCATCATTTCCCTTCCGGAGCACGCATATGCATCGCATATCATATCTTGCATATCACACATGTTTTGCATCATGTTGCTTGCGCATATCTCGTTGTTGATTGTGGTTCCGTTTGTTTGTGTTCTTGTTTTGGGTAGAGCCAGGAGACGAGTTCGTGAACGAGGAACCTGTCGAGTACGCTTACGAGGATCAAGCTTTCGACAACTCTGAGAATCTTGCAGGCAAGATGACCACCCCTCGAAATCACTTCTATCTTTGCTATGCTAGTTGTTCGCTCTATTGCCATGCTCGCTACCTAGCTCTCGCTATATCATGTCTCCTATTTCAGCCATGTCAGCCCCTAACCATCCTTTCCTAGCAAACCGTTGTTTGGCTATGTTACCGCTTTTGCTCAGCCCCTCTTATAGCGTTGTTAGTTGCAGGTGAAGTTGAAGTTTGTTCCATGTCGGAACATGGATATGTTGGGATATCACAATATCTCTTATTTAATTAATGCATCTATATATTTTGGTAAAGGGTGGAAGGCTCGGCCTTATGCCTGGTGTTTTGTTCCACTCTTGCCGCCCTAGTTACTGTTATACCGGGATTATGTTCCTTGAGTTTGCGTTCCTTACACGGTCGGGTGAATTATGGGACCCCCTTGGCAGTTCGCCTTGAATAAAACTCCTCCAGCATGGCCCAACCTTGGTTTTACCAGTTGCTACCTAAGCCTTTTCCCCCGGGTTTTCGCGAGCCCGAGGGTCATCTTATTTTAACCCCCCTGGGCCAGTGCTCCTTCGAGTGTTGGTCCAAACTGAGCAGACTGCGGGGCCACCTCCTGGAAACTCGAGGTCTGGTTTTACTCGTAGGATGTCTCATCCGGTGTGCCCTGAGAACGAGATATGTGCAGCTCCTATCGGGATTTGTCGGCACATTCGGGTGGCTTTGCTGGTCTTGTTTTACCATTGTCGAGATGTCTTGTAAACCGGGATTCCGAGACTGATCGGGTTTTTCCGGGAGAAGGTTTATCCTTCGTTGACCGTGAGAGCTTATGATGGGCTAAGTTGGGACACCCCTGCAGGGTAATATCTTTCGAAAGCCGTGCCCGCGGTTATGAGGCAGATGGGAATTTGTTAATGTCCGGTTGTAGATAACTTGTCACTTGAACCAATTAAAATACACCAAGTGCGTGTGTAGCCGTGATGGTCTCTTCTCGGCGGAGTCCGGGAAGTGAACACGGTTTGTGTTATGTTTGACGTAAGTAGGTGTTCAGGACCTCTTCTTGGTCATTGCCAGATGACGCTCGTTCCATTGCTTCTCTTCTCGCTCTCATTTGCGCAAGTTAGCCACCATATATGTTTTTTGCCGCTGCAGCTCCACCTCTTTGCACCTCTTGTCCTACAAGCTTAAATAGACTTGATCTCGCGGGTGTGAGATTGCTGAGTCCCCGTGACTCACAGATACTTCCAACACCAGTTGCAGGTGCCGACGATGCCAGTGCAGATGATGGCGTCGATCTCAAGTGGGAGTTCGACGAGGAACGTGGTCGTTACTATGTGTCTTTTCCTGATGATCAGTAGTGGAGCCCAGTTGGGACGATCGGGGATCTAGCATTTGGGGTTGTCTTATTTTCATCTGGATTTTGACCGTAGTCGGTCTATATGTTTGTATTTTTGGATGATGTATGATGATATTTATGTATTGTGTGAAGTGGCGATTGTAAGCCAACTCTTTATCCCATTCTTGTTCATTACATGGGATTGTGTGAAGATGACCCTTCTTGCGACAAAACCACTATGCGGTTATGCCTCTAAGTCGTGCCTCGACACGTGGGAGATATAGCCGCATCGTGGGCGTTACAAGTTGGTAATCAGAGCCATCCCGGACTTAGGAGCCCCCTGCTTGATCGAATCGCTGGCGTTGTTGAGTCTAGAACAAAAATGTTTTGAGTCTTAGGATTATATATATCGGAGAGTAGGATTCTTTTTACTCCTCAGTCCCTTCGTCGCTCTGGTGAGGTCTCCTGACGTAGAAGTTTTGACTACTCTCTCCTCAAATTTCACTAAAAAAAAATTTTAGGATCACGCGGGTATCTTGGAATCGTTCCGATCGATTTGTGACGAGAACATTGTTCTTGGTGCCTCCTGTCATTTAGGGGTTGTGGCAGTGTCCCGGGGAGTTGAGCTCCGAGGTGTTGTCGTCACAATTTTATCGTTGCAGTTCTGGAATACCTGAGTTTCGCCGACATCGAAATCTCTTTTATGCAGTTGTTGGTGAGATCACCTCGACGCCACCCAGTACTGGGGCGGGAGTTCGGGAGTATTGCCATAACTTGTATAACGGATGTTTTTCGAAGGTTGAGGTAAACGATTTCCGAAGGTTTCTTGGTTATGTGTTGACGGATGGATACAGCTGGATCTAGGGATTGTTAGTTTGGGTGATATATATTTGTGTCCCCTGTATCCCCTACACCAGATTGCATAACCAGAAAGTTTCGGGAGTTTATAAGTGGGAATTCTAGTAGCCTTAGGATTTCTTTCCGACAGACGCAGGATATGAGATTGGGGTTCGACGTCTAGTGGTCCGCCTGTATACGGTTGATTTTACAGTGGTCTCGTTGTGTCTTAAAGAGTCCATGGCTTTGCCGACTCGGGGACGCTTCGTATGTCATGTGCACAGCCTTGTACATGATGTTGCTGTACGATTGAGCCCGTGTGGGCCCCACCACGAAAACTTCGGACGAAATTTCTATCATATGTTTGTTCCGGCTTATTCTGCAAGCAAATACTTGGCTTTATTTTGTTTTGTGGTATTCGAGTTCCCTTCGAATTCACATGTTCATTCCATATCTTTTGCAAGTGGCTTCTCAACTTATGGAAGTGTGATGTTTTACTACGGAATTCATTCGTTCATCTTCGTTCGAATGTTTATTGTGAAGACTATATGTTGCAATTTCTATCCGTTGATTCTACTTATCTTTGTCTATCAAGATGCTAACGGATGTCACCCTCTTCAGGATGGCTCCGCCAACGCGTCAGCATCCGGATCGAAATGAAGGGAGTCAAGCGATCCCTCCGCCACCACCTCCACCTCCGGAGGCATGGCAATCAATCATGGCAGCCACCAACGCCAATGCTCAGATGATTCTGCAACTCTTGCAAGAACGTACTCAAGGGCAAGGCAATCAAGGTCAAGGCATCAATCAGTTTCACTTTGCCACTCTCAACCAGTTTCTCGCAAATCAGCCCAAGTCTTTCAGCTACTGTGCCGAGGCCACGGATGCCGATGATTGGCTCGTGGACATCAACAAGCATTTTGAATGTAGCAATGTCAGGCCTGAGGACTTTGTCAAGTTCGCTTCTTTCCAGCTCAAGGACCAAGCTGCTGATTGGTTTCAGCAATACAAAGATTCCAGAGGAGGTCGTGTGATCACTTGGACTGACTTCTGTCGGGACTTCAAAGCGCACCACATTCCACAAAGTGTTGTTGAGAGCAAGCGTGAGGAGTTCCGCAATCTCAAGCAAGGAAACATGTCTGTGTATCAATACAACATTCAGTTTCAGAAACTTGCTCGCTTCGCTAAACAAGACGTTCCTGATGAGAAGAGCATGATCTATCACTTCCGAGGTGGCCTTAAAGAGGATCTGCAGTTAGCTCTCGTTCTTGTCGAGCCTACTCAGTTTGATCAATTCTACAATATGGCACTGAAGCAAGAGGCTGCTCAGCTCAAGTGTGAGGCTTCTAAGAAGAGAGTCAGAGACGTAGTTCAGTCTTCTTCTTCCTCACTTGTGTCAGCTAAGCAACAGAAGTTCTGGTTGCCTCCTCCTCCGTTTCGTCAGCCTTACCAGCAGAAGAACAAAGGTGGCCATAGTTCTTCCAACTCTTCCAACTCTGGCTATCAGAACAAGTCTCAGAATCAAGCTCCCAAGTCCAATGCTCCTTATCACCGTCCTCTCTCAGAGGTGACTTGCAACAAATGTCAGCAGAAAGGTCACTATGCTAACAAGTGCTTCAACCAGAGGCGTCTTCCTCCTCCTCCTCCTATCAGATCTTCCAGCAATGCAGTGGTCAAGCATAATCCAAAGTCTGCTAAGGTGAACATGATGAATGCAGCTCAAGCGGAGGAATCTACTGATGTGATAATGGGTAATCTCTCTGTTAATGATATTCCTGCAAAAGTTCTATTTGATACTGGTGCATCGCTTTGTTTCATGTCAAGACCGTTCTTCGCCAAGCATGAATTCACTTGTTCTCATCTGAGTAAACCCATGGATGTCGTTTCTCCGGGTAAACGTTTGAGTTCTAGCATGATGGATCCCGATGTTTCCATCAAGATGGGCGACTATAGATTTCAGTCTTCTCCAATTGTCCTTGGTGACTCGGATATTGATCTTATTCTCGGGATGGACTGGCTTTCTAAGCACAAGGCTCAACTTGATTGTGCTGCCAGAGAAATTCAATTGACACACTCGTCTGAGGATGTGATTATTTTTGCCGCTCGTGATGAAACCATTCGGTTTTTCTCTCTCAATGAGAAGGGCGAATTGGATGCCATCTCTCAAATTCCAGTCGTTTGCGAGTATCAAGATGTCTTTCCAGAAGAGCTTCCGGGTATGCCCCCGCACCGACCAATTGAGTTCGTTATTTAACTAGAGCCTGGTACTGTACCCGTTTGCAAGCGTCCATACAAGCTTGGACCTAACGAGCTGAAGGAATTGAAGAAGCAGCTCGATGAACAAGAACGTCTGGGTTTGATCAGACCGAGTTCTTCTCCATGGGGTTGTGGTGTTCTTTTTGTCAAGAAGAAGGATGGCACGGACCGACTTTGTGTCGACTACCGTCCATTGAACAAGAGGACAATCAAGAACAAGTATCCAATTCCGAACATCAATGAGCTATTCGAGCAACTCAAGGGCGCTAAAGTATTCTCGAAGCTTGACCTTCGTATGGGTTATCATCAGATTCGCATTCGTGAAGAAGATATTCCCAAGACAGCAGTCAGAACAAGCTTTGGTTCTTATGAATATACTGTCGTGTCTTTCGGCCTTGTCAATGCTCCACCGGTGTTCTCTCGGATGATGAATTTCATCTTCAACCCCTATACCAATGAATTCGTTCTGGTGTATCTCGACGATATCTTGGTCTTCTCCAAGAATAAGCAGGATCATGCCAAACATTTGCGATTGGTGCTCGACAAGCTCAGAGAGTATCAATTCTATGCGAAGTTCTCCAAATGTGAGTTTTGGCTCGATGAAGTTCTTTTCCTTGGTCACATCATCTCCGCCAAAGGCATCGCTGTTAACCCCGAGAAGGTGTCCGCAGTTCTGGATTGGGAACCTCCTCAAAATGTCAAGCAGCTCCGCAGTTTCCTGGGTCTTGCAAGTTATTGCCGAAGATTCGTTGAGAATTTTTCCAAGATTGCAAAGCCTCTTTCCAACCTCCTACGGAAGCATGTGGAATATGTCTGGTCTCCTGAGTGTGAAGTTGCTTTCAACACTCTCAAACAGAAACTAGTCACAGCTCCTGTCTTGATTCCTCCTGATGAATCCAAGCCGTATGAAGTTTTCTGTGATGCTTCTCTCCAAGGTCTCGGTGCTGTGTTAATGCAAGAGAAGAAAGTTGTGGCCTATACCTCTCGGCAGTTGAAGCCCAACGAAAAGAACTACCCCACTCACGATCTTGAGTTGGCGGCAGTTGTCCATGCATTGGTTACATGGAGACATCTCTTGTTGGGAAGACAAGTGGACATTTTCACTGATCACAAGAGTCTCAAGTATATCTTCACTCAGCCCAACCTCAATCTCAGGCAGACTCGATGGGTCGAAATGATTCAAGAGTACAATCCGAGTATTGAATATACTCCAGGCAAGGCAAATGTCATTGCAGATGCTTTAAGCAGGAAAGCGTATTGCAACAGCTTAATTCTCAAGCCGTTCCAACCGGAGCTTTGTGAAGCTTTCCGCAAGCTGAATCTCCAAGTTGTTCCTCAAGGCGTTCTTGCCAACCTCATAGTATCTCCTACTTTGGAAGATCAAATTCGTGAGGCACAACTCCTTGATGCCATGGTGAAGAAGGTGAAACGTGGTATCGACAAGGGTCTTTCCAAATACAAGTGCTATCGCATTGATGACAGAGACACTTTGCTCTTCGAGGACCGGATTGTGGTTCCGAAAGGTGATCTAAGGAAAGTCATAATGAACGAGGCGCACAATTCTCTCCTTTCCATTCATCCTGGAAGTACGAAGATGTACCATGACCTCAAGCAGTCGTATTGGTGGACTCGAATGAAGCGAGAAATTGCTCAATTCGTGAATGAATGTGATGTCTGCCGAAGAGTGAAAGCAGAACACCAACGACCAGCTGGTCTCCTCCAACCTCTTGCTATTCCGGAATGGAAGTTTGATCATATCGAAATGGACTTCGTGACTGGATTTCCCAAGTCCAAGCGCGGAAATGACGCTATCTTCGTTGTCATCGACAAGCTCTCTAAAGTGGCTCATTTCCTTCCAATCAAAGAATCCATAACAGCAGCTCAGCTGGCAGAGCTCTACACCTCCAGAATTGTCTCCTTGCACGGCATTCCACAATTGATTTCTTCTGATCGTGGAAGTATCTTCACCTCTAAGTTCTGGGACTCCTTCCAGAAGGCCATGGGCACTAACATTCGCTTCAGCACAGCTTTCCATCCTCAAACTAGTGGCCAAGTCGAGCGAGTCAATCAAATTCTTGAAGATATGCTCAGGGCTTGTGTCATTTCCTTTGGCATGAAATGGGAAGATTGTCTTCCTTATGCTGAATTCTCCTACAACAACAGCTTCCAAGCGAGTTCGGGCAAGGCCCCATTCGAGATTCTATATGGCAGAAAGTGCCGTACTCCTCTCAATTGGTCAGAGACTGGTGAGCGCCAACTTCTCGACAATGACTTAATCACTGAAGCTGAAGAAATGTGTAAAGTCATCCGTGATAATCTCAAAGCCGCGCAATCGCGTCAGAAGAGTTACTATGATAGTAAGCATCGTGATTTGGCTTTCGAGATCGGAGACCATGTCTACCTCCGCGTCTCTCCAATGAAAGGCACTCGTCGTTTCGGTATCAAAGGGAAGCTTGCCCCTAGATACGTGGGTCCTTTCAAGATCATTGGCAAAAGAGGCGACCTCGCCTATCAACTTGAACTTCCTTCCAACTTTGCGAACGTGCACGATGTGTTCCACGTGTCACAGCTCCGCAAGTGCTTCAAGACGCCTGAGCGCACTATCATCTTCGAAGAGATTGACCTTCAAGAAGATTTGTCTTATCATGAGCACCCCGTTGCTATTCTTGAAGAAACTGAGCGCAAGACTCGCAACAAGTCTATCAAATTCCTGAAAGTGAAGTGGTCGCACCATTC
>NC_057805.1:167847524-167903801 GCF_018294505.1 Triticum aestivum | reverse complement strand
AGCTCCACCTCTTTGCACCTCTTGTCCTACAAGCTTAAATAGTCTTGATCTCGCGGGTGTGAGATTGCTGAGTCCCCGTGACTCACAGATACTTCCAACACCAGTTGCAGGTGCCGACGATGCCAGTGCAGACGATGGCGTCGATCTCAAGTGGGAGTTCGACGAGGAACGTGGTCGTTACTATGTGTCTTTTCCTGATGATCAGTAGTGGAGCCCAGTTGGGACGATCGGGGATCTAGCATTTGGGGTTGTCTTATTTTCATCTGGATTTTGACCGTAGTCGGTCTATATGTTTGTATTTTGGATGATGTATGATGATATTTATGTATTGTGTGAAGTGGCGATTGTAAGCCAACTCTTTATCCCATTCTTGTTCATTACATGGGATTGTGTGAAGATGACCCTTCTTGCGACAAAACCACTATGCGGTTATGCCTCTAAGTCGTGCCTCGACACGTGGGAGATATAGCCGCATCGTGGGCGTTACACAAACATTGAGATACCTGGTTTTTAAATTCTAGTAAATGCAAACCTCGTTTGAAATTCATGAAACTTAGCATGATATCATGGAGCGGAATCAACATGCCGTGGTAAAATTTTTGTCCCATTTGGGGCAGGTTGTGTATATGCTTCTAAGAAACCAGAGCTTCTCACAACAAGCATGATGGTTTCGGTAGGGAACGTCCCACCTTTGGGGACGAAACGATATCCATTACCTCTTATTTCTTCCAAAAAAATTCTCTTGTCAACATAGAACAACTGGAGTGTTGTGTCAACTTTTGTTATTTTTATGGGTTCGTTTGGACATTTTTATGCATTAACTGAGTTTTCAATGCATTTATGTGCATAATTCAAATTTGAACAACATGCGCATGCTCCAGTGCATATAAATTGGCCGAAAAATGAAATATGTGTCCTTAGGTGCATGCTTAGGTCCCGTGCAAGAAATGGGAATAAATTTCAAACACCAGGGCACCGTTGATTGCCGGGAAAACAATGAGATGCCTTGTTTTTAAATTCTAGTAAATCCAGAACTCGTCTGAAATTCATGAAACTTGGCATGCTATCAGGGAGCCACATCAACATGCCGTGGTAAATTCTTTGTCCCAATGGGAGCTGGTTTGCGTATATGCTTCTCACAAACCAGAGCTCCACAGAACAAGCATGATGGTTTCGGTAGGGAACGTCCCCCCTTTGGGGACGAAACGATATCCATTGCCTCTTATTTCTTTCAAATTTTTTCTCATGTCGACATAGAACAACATGAGTGTTGTGTCAATTTTTGTGATTTTTCGGGGTTCGTTTGGACAATTTTATGCATTAACTGAGTTTTCAATGCATTGATGTGCATACTTCAAATTTGAACTACATGCGCATGCTCCAGTGCATATAAATTGGTCAAAAAATCAAATATGTGTCCTTGGGTGCATGCTTAGGTCCCATGCAAGAAATGAGAATGAATTTCAAACACTAGGGCACCGTTGATTGCCGGCAAAATATTGAGATGCCTGGTTTTTAAATTCTAGTAAATCCAAAACTCGTCTGAAATTCATGAAACTTGGCATGCTATCATGGAGCGGCATCAACATGCCGTGGTAAATTTTTTGTCCCATTTGGGGCAGGTTTGGGTCTATGCTTCTCACAAACCAGAGCTTCTCACAACAAGCATGATGGTTTTGGTAGGGAACGTCCCACCTTTGGGGATGAAATGATATCCATTGCCTCTTATTTCTTTCAAATATTTCCTCGTGTCACTGTCGGGGAAACGACACCTATGGGATCACTGGAATCCCTTCTACGGTTGGCGGGCGCGGGTTGTGGGTAGAGCAGGTCTAACAGGAAGCACAGGGATCGTTTATCCAGGTTCGGGCCGCGAGGATGCGTAATACCCTAGTCCTGCTTTGGTGGATTTATTGAGTGTTCTTGTGTTCTTGAGCTAGCTACGGGGTGTAACTTGCCAAAAAGAGCCGAATCCCTCTCTTGGTCACCTCGGGCTTCCTTTTATAGGCAAAAGGGATCGCCACAGTGGCACACAGGAGGTGGAAAGATGTACAGCGCGCGAGCTTATCGCCCGGCGTTACGGGACAAAGCGCATTAAATGCGCTACTTAGGTGTCTATTAGCTTTATTGGGGACGGGAACGAGGCCTGTCCCGTCCATCGCTGCTCCGCCTCGCTTCGAGACGGCCCCAGGCCAGCAACGCAGGTGCTTGCTGAGTTGGCGTAGAGGCCGCCCGTCGCCACGCAGGTGCCTGCCTAGCTGGTTGAGCTAGCAGCTGCTTGGGGACGGCGGTGGAGTCTTGGCTGGTGCGGGACTGGCAGTGGCCCCGCTGATGCCCTCGGCAAGGGTCTTGCCGGGGGCCCGGCAAGGATCTTGCCGTGGAGTTGGAGTCGTCCCCGGCAAGGCTCTTGCCGGGGGCCTGGTGGATCCCCTCGGCTAGGATCCCGCCGAGGGTCATCGTATTCTGGTCCTCATCTGATCGTGTGTTTATGATCTTGACAAAGATCTACATGCCACCACGGAGGTGCCTCCCGAGCCTTGGTTCCAATGTAGTTGTTGACGGTGTTTGGAACCCTCGGGCTCAAGGGTGGCTCGCTCTGCTGGCGTTGGGCAAGTTGCCCCGGCAAGGCCCTTGCCGGGGCCGCGGAGGCCGCCCCGGCAAGAGCCTTGCCGGGGGAGTCCACCTCGCTATCTTGCTCTTTGGTGTTTCTGGTCTTAGCATTGCCTCGGTTGTCTTGCGCCTCGGCTTCACTCCGGCTTCCCCCTTCTGCCCTGCTAGGTGGGGCCATGGCACGTGGCTCTGACTGCCCGTGCACAAGTAAAGGGGTCAAAAGGAGAGCCCCTACTTTTGTACACCGACAGGATCCCCCGGGCCTGGGCCACACATAAGCGCGATGCGTTATTGGGCGAGGCCCAGAACGGTGCGCGGGCAGGTGGGCGGATTTTACTGCAGTAACTGTTTCGTCCGCTGTGCTTCCCCACGACCCGCGTTGAACGCGCGACGTGGAGGGGCGTGCATGACGTGGGGGTCATGCGTGGGGTGCTTCCCGCACGCATGCGTCACATCGCAGTAAAGAGGCGGCTCGCGCCTTCCCCATAAAAAGAGGGAGGCGTGGAGGCGCGGCTCATTTACTGAGTGGACTCGGGTCTCGGTCTTCAAGGCGCCCATGCCCCACGATCACGGGGTGGGGAACAGTCGCCTCAGTCGTCCCTTCAACTCTACTCGCTCGCCACGTGCCTTTCATGCAGGTGGCAGGCGGTGGAGGCGGCAAACCGGGCCGTCGCTGATTGGGGCAGCGGGTCGGTCCTGATTCCCTGCGCCCCCGATGACCGGATTGGCTGAGCGGGGCGGCCGAGCCTCGACCCCGCTGTCGGTGTCAAAACCGGCGGATCTCGGGTAGGGGGTCCCAAACTGTGCGTCTAAGGCGGATGGTAACAGGAGGCGGGGGACACGATGTTTACCCAGGTTCGGGCCCTCTCGATGGAGGTAATACCCTACTTCCTGCTTGATTGATCTTGATGATATGAGTATTACAAGAGTTGATCTACCATGAGATCGTAGAGGTAAACCCTAGAAGCAAGCTTATGGTATGATTGATGTTTTCCTACGGACAAAACCCTCTGGTTTATATAGACACCGGAGGGGGCTAGGGTTACAGATAGTCGGTTAGAAGGGAGGAGATCTACATATCCGTATTGCCAAGCTTGCCTTCCACGCCAAGGAGAGTCCCATCCGGACACGAGACGAAGTCTTCAATCTTGTATCTTCATAGTCCAACAGTCCGACTAAAGTATATAGTCCGGCCGTCCGAGGACCCCCTAATCTAGGACTCCCTCAGTAGCCCCTGAACCAGGCTTCAAAGACGATGAGTCCGGCGCGCAGATTGTTTTCGGCATTGCGGGGCGGGTTCTTCTCCAAATTCGGAGTACATGTTGAGTAGTGTCCGGCTTCCCATAAATGTTGCACTCCTTGGCTTCCGTGCCTAATAATGGCTATCTTCCATGTGTTGAGCGAATGCGAGAAGCCAGGGCATTTTTACATTTGCCACCCTAGCCATGTGAGTAAGCCTTCTATTAAAGAGATGGGGATTCTTAGAGCCAGATCACACCATCCTCCCACAGCGAGTATCCATCGGAGCGCGCCTGGCAAAATCCATTCCAACATGGCCGGCCATCGTAGCTCCTCCTCTCACTCCGGTAGCCCTAAACCCGGCGATTGGAAGATGTGTTCCGCCCTCACAGCCAATTAGTAGAATTATAGACCCAGGGATTTCTCCCTCCAGCGTATATGGTTCCCCTTCGAGCCAGGCTCGCCACCTATAATGGCGGGGAGCAAGCGGAGAGCTCCCCCAATCCATCCAATGGGGAGCTGGTGTGCCTTGTCCCTTATTTACTAAGGGGACTTGGATTCCCAATTAATCCGTTCCTCCGCGGGCTCCTGGAGTTGTACGGCGTCCAGTTGCATAACTTTAACCCCGCTTCCATCCTACACATCGCTGGCTACGTCGCCCTTTGCGTGTTGTTTCTGGGCTGCGAAGCTCATTTTGAACTGTGGCGGAGGCTATTCTGCCTCGTGCCCCGTAACAGAAGGGGTCACTATATCAAGTGAGCGGAGCCGAAATATGGCACATCGCCGATACCGGATACTTGTCCGGTACCCCGAAGAAGATGTCCGAAGACTGGCCTTCGGAGTGGTTTAATATGGAGGACGTCCCCCTTCCAGATCCTATTCGGATGGGCCTAGCTGAGTTCGACAACGCCCCTTTGAAGAAACGCGGTAGCTGGCGCCCTAGGAGCCCCCAGGAGCAAGATAACGGAGAAGTCCTTTACCTGATGGGCCGGATAGAGATGTTGGCCAAGTCAGGATTGACAATAACCGAGGTTATGTCCATATGCATAATGCGGGGGGGTGCATCCACTTCAATATCGGGGACAACCCATGTGGCACTTCAATGGAGAAGATGACGCCACCGCTGCGGTCGTAAAGGTCCGGACTCCGTCATCGGACTAGCGAAGATACTGTCCGATTTGTATAAAGGAGAAGAAGAGGAGTTCACCCGTATCAAGCCACGGGATGGATTCTCCATGTACAATCCCCCAAGCTGGGTGAGCTGCTACTTTCTACTCCAGTCCTTTCCGCATTCTTTGTCATAAGTATTTACCTTGTTATTTCATAACAGGAACTGCGAAAAGCCATGAGGGAGGTCCACCGCCTGTCTCCACAACCAGAGGACCCTGACAGGGCCCTTGACCCCGGACTCGAAGAAGATCCGGACACATTTGTGGATCTCATCGATAGAACGTTCTATCAGTTGAGCTGCGACTGTACCTTGGTGGCCATCATAGCCGATTTTCCTAGATTGCTCCCCGCGTTGCATCTAAGTAAAACCAGAGCCCTAACTTCCAAGAAGGATTCCTTTTTCTGTACTTCACCTACCGCACACAAATGGTGTTTTACAAGGAAGGCCCTCGGGACGCCATGCCGAACCCGCAGTGACCCGCCAAAAAGGGGCACCGAAGCCGGGTAGGCTTAAAAGGAAGGCGGTCAGGGCGGAGACGCCGTCGCAGAGGTACGAAAGAGAACCCCGCTCTGTGGTGGTCGTCTTTTCTTAAAATATAATAACGCCCATATTTCCTGGTAGGAAAAACGCTCGCTGGACTATATCCGGAGAGGCTGCCGGTCACGCCTCCACCAGTCGAGCTCCAGAGCCGGACATAGAGGCGGATGCTAACATGGGGCCAACGCCAGATGTTCCTCCTACAGAGGATGCGGATAGGCTATCCGCTACAAATTCCGAAGTGGAGAGCGCCATGAATCATAGGCGCCGTCGTGCCGTACTCCATGACACTTGTTTCTCCCAAGAGGCGTTCGATGCCTTCAACTCAGGAGACGCATACATTCGAGCTGCTCAAAATGGTCTTGCCAGAGCTACGGACCAGTATGTGAAAGATATACGGGTAATGAAATCTGATAATTATATATATCAGTAGCCCCTGAGACTTGAAACTGTTGACACAACTGATTTAAGGATCATTATTTGTGCAGGTTCTTACAGAGAAGAATACCCTATTGTCTCAAGAGTTGGAAGAGTGCAAAGCCCAGCTACGGGCCGCAGTTGCCGCGCTGAAGGAGTCCGAGAAGGCCCCCTCTGGTAACACTTGTCTCCATTGCAAAGAATGATAGGTACCAGATAGTATGCGGCATGCATGCAAATCTAACAATAGATTCTGCAGATGACTCCGGAGTGAATCCGGAGGCCTTGATAGGGAATGAGCCGCATGCCCAACGACAGCTAAAGGCTGGTGAGCGCGTGCTTAAAAAGGTTAGGCAAGAGAAAAACAATCTCCAAGATGCCAATATCCAGCTGGGCGTGGAACTGAAAGATGTCCGGGCCCAGTTTGCTGACTCCGTAAAGGAGAATAAGAGGCTTCGACGCGGCATTTTTAGTAAGTGCTTGAACGAACTTTTTATATAGTTCGGCGAAGAAACCGGCTAATAGAGTTATATCTATAGGTATGCTGACGGGTCGTCCCGCAGAGGAAATGCCCGGGTCTGCAGGTGATCTTCTGCCAGAGCTCTCACAACTGCACGAACAAGTTCGGCAGGTGATGCAGGGCATTGCCCAAGCCTTGTGGCCATCCGCCTCCCTGCTAGGAGGCATGGGGGAGCTCGTGGAGAAGCTCAAGGGAGCGCGACGGCGCTTCCGATTATGGAAGATATCAGCCTGCCGACAAGGTGCAAGGGAAGCCTGGGCCATGGTGAATACGCGATATACCAAGGCTGACCCAAACCACATGGCCGAGGTAGGACCTGTGGGGCCCGATGGGAAAGAGATCCCTGTCAGTTTGGTGTATGACCAACTAGAATTAGCCGCAAAGTATTCCCAACAGGATTGTCTAGACAGCCTGTTGGATGGTATAGAAGAAGAATTTAGTCAGTAAGTGACTGTGTACCTCAAGTGACATGTATTGTCCCTAGTCGGATTGTAAATCATTTGTCATGGCGGACCTTTTTGCTTCAACCTCTGGACCCGACAGTCTGGAGTGTATTCGAATACCCGCTCAGTAAAAACCGGGGTATGCGTGGAAACCAGGCGTAGGGGTCATATGTGCTTGAACAGACAAGTACCCAACTAGCTATGTTATATTACATGGATAGTAAGAAACATCTTCCAGGGAGAATAGTTCCGTTAAGGGTTCCTTTCCTTGGGTACGCATGCCCTAATGTGCATGTCCGAACTGCGAAAAGAGACGCAGGCTATAAACATCTGGGGGCATATATTAAAGTAAATAAAAGTCATCTTTTGTTCACCGACCGAGTATTCCCTTAAGAACGCTAGCTTTCGGCTTCACCCAGTCTGAGGTACACATCCGGCTGACCCGGCAGTAACAATCGCAGAGGTGCTCCCCTTATGCCCTAGCCGAATTAACGGGAACGTAGGGCATAAACACAAGAGCTAGGCAAACCAGCTTGGCCAAAACATAAGTGATATCGATGCATATAATGGCGAAAAAAGGTACATGTGGAAGAATAACACATGTGTGGGGCATAGAGCCCGGAGAATAGTTATATTAAGCTTCTGTATAAGAAGCCCCCAGGTACAATGAGCGCGGTTAGCGTGTGAAGATTGTGTAGTCAAGAGACAATTTAGCCTTCTAAGGCCTCGAATAAAAAGGAAAAAAGAAAGAGATAAAAGACAGATAACGGATATGTAAAAAATTGACGGAGGTAAGGAGACGAACATAGAGTCCGGCACTAGGCGTAGAACCTTCGGAGTCTGGCTGCGTTCCATGGGTTTGGCTCGAGTCGATTGTCCGATGCATCCCGCAGACAGTACGCTCCACTGGTCAGAACGTGGTCAATAATGAAGGGACCTTGCCATTTGGGCTTGAGCTTGTTCTTTTTCTTCTCCGGTAGGCATAGAACGAGTTCGCCAACATTATAGGTTTTGGCCCGTACTTCTTTGCTTTGATACCTTTGAGCCTGTTGCTGATAGAATGCGGAACGGGCTTTTGCCACGTCACGCTCCTCCTCCAGGGCGTCCAAACTGTCCTGCCGATCAAGCTCGGCCTCTTTTTCTTCATACATGCGCACTCGAGGTGAGTCATGAATTATGTCGCAGGGCAGTACCACCTCTGCGCCGTACACCATAAGAAACGGTGTGTATCCGGTAGTGCGATTTGGCGTGGTCCGCAGCCCCCATAGTACAGAGTCGAGCTCCTCTACCCAGTGCATGTTTGATTCCTTTAAGGACCACACTAATCTGGGTTTAATGCCGCTCATGATAAGACCATTTGCTTGCTTGACTTGACCGTTAGTTTGCGGGTGATAGACAGAAGCATAATCGAGCTTGATGCCCATGTTGCTGCACCAAAGTTTTACCTCGTCGGCTGTAAAGTTCGAGCCGTTATCGGTGATGATGCTATGGGGGACGCCATAATGGTGTACAACCCCAGATATGAAGTCTATCACTGGTCCGGATTCAACCATTTTAACTGGTTTGGCTTCTATCCATTTGGTGAATTTTTCCACCATGACCAATAGGTATTTTTTCTTATGGGTTCCCCCTTTGAGGGGTCCGACCATATCAAGCCCCCAGACCGCAAAGGGCCAAGTAATGGGGATTTTTTGGAGAGCGGTAGGCGGCATATGGCTTTGGTTTGCAAAAAGCTGGCAACCGACACAACGTTGAACAAGGTTCTGTGCATCTGCTCGGGCCGTCGGCCAATAGAAACCTATACGGAAGGCCTTGCTTACAAGGGCCCGGGCTGCGGCGTGGTGGCCGCCGAGTCCAGCATGGATTTCTGCCAAAAGTTTCTGCCCTTCCTCTTCGGAGATGCACCTTTGAAGGACTCCGGTAGTGCTTTTCTTATAGAGCTCTCCCTCGTGGACCTTGTAGGCTTTAGACTGCCGCACTATGCAGCGTGCCTCATTTTGGTCCTCGGGTAGTTCCTGCCTCGTTAGGTAGGCCAGGAATGGTTCTGTCCATGGGGTGATGACATCCATTATCACGTGGGCTGATGGTGTTATTTCGGTGGCAGAGCCTCCGATTGTGTCAGAGTGTTCGGTATCTGGTGTTATGGCCGGGTCCGGACTATTGTTATCGGTGTCCCCTTCCCATACCACGGATGACTTAAACAACCCTTCCAAGAAGATGTTAGGTGGGACAGGGTCGCGCTTAGCGCCGATACGGGCAAGGATGTCCGCCGCCTGATTGTTTTCTCGAGCCACATGGTGGACTTCAAGCCCCTCGAACTGAGCTGACATTTTGAGGACGGCATTGCGATAAGCCGCCATTTTCAGATCCTTGGCATCGAAGTCTCCATTTATTTGAGATATTGCGAGGTTCGAGTCCCCGCGCACCTCCAGGCATTGAATGCCCATGGAGACTGCCATCCAGAGACCATGTAACAGGGCCTCGTATTCGGCTGCATTGTTGGAGTCTGTGTATTGTATTTGGAGTACGTATTGGACTGTATCTCCGGTGGGGGAAGTCAGGACGACGCCGGCCCCCAGACCAGCCAGCATTTTAGAGCCGTCGAAGTGCATAATCCAATTGGAGTACGCGCCGTACTCTTTAGGGAGTTCGACTTCTGTACATTCGGCGACGAAATCAGCCAGTACTTGAGACTTAATGGCTCATCGTGGTTTGTATATTATGTCGAACGGGAGGAGCTCAATAGCCCATTTAGCAATCCGGCCCGTGGCCTCGCGGTTGTTTATTATGTCGTTCAGTGGCACTTCAGAGGCCACCGTAATTGAACACTCTTGAAAGTAGTGTCGTAGTTTCCAGGATGCCATGAAGACCGCATATGCTATCTTTTGATAATGTGGGTCTGTGATTGGCACGGAGTGAGGACGGTGGATACATAGTATACCGGCTTTTGAAGCGGGAATTTATGTCCGTCCATCTCTCGTTCGACGATGAGCACTGCGCTTACAACTTGGTGTGTTGCCGCTATATATAGCAGCATTGGTTTGCCGATGTTAGGTGCGGCCAGGATTGGATTTGTGGCCAAAACGGCTTTTATTTCTTCTAATCCAGCCGTGGCCGCGTCCGTCCACTCGAAGTGTTCGGTGCATCACAGGAGGCGATAAAGAAGTAGTGTCTTTTCTCCTAATCGGGAGATGAAGCGGCTTAAAGCAGCCACGCATCCAAATAGTTTCTGGATTTGCTTGAGGTCCGTTGGGATGGGCAACTGTGACAGAGCTCGGATTTTAGCCGGATTTGCTTCGATTCCTCTGTTGGACACGATGAAGCCTAAGAGCTTTCCGGCGGGCACACTGAAGACGCATTTTTCCGGGTTGAGCTTAATGTCGTATGTTCGGAGATTATCGAACGTGAGCCTCAAGTCGTCTATTAAGGATTTGACGTGTCTGGTTTTAATGACCACATCGTCTACGTATGCCTCCACAGTTTTGCCAATCTGTGTCTCCAAGCATATCTGAATCATGCGTTGATAGGTTGCACCGGCGTTTTTGAGCCCGAAAGGCATGGTGTTAAAACAGAAGAGGCCGTATGGAGTGATAAATGTTGTTGCCATCTTAATTTGGTGGTACCCGGAGTATGCGTCGAGGAAGCACAATGAGTCGTGTCCTGCTGTAGCATCGATAATTTGATCGATGCGAGGGAAGGGGAAGGGATCCTTTGGGCAAGCCTTATTAATGTCCTTGAAGTCGACGCATAGGCGCCAGGATTTGTCCTTCTTTGGTACCATCACTAGGTTTGCTAGCCAGTCCGGAAGTTTTATTTCTCGAATGAATCCGGCCTCCAGTAATTTGGCTAGCTCCTCTCCCATGGCTTGTCGCTTAGGCTCAGAGAAGCGCCGAAGAGTTTTCTTGACCGGCTTAAATCCCTTTAGGATGTTAAGGCTATGCTCGGCCAGCCTGCGTGGGATTCCTGGCATGTCTGAAGCATGCCAGGCGAAGATGTCCCAATTCTCGCGCAAGAACTCCCGTAGTGCGGAGTCTACTATGGGGTTTAACTGTGCCCCGATGGATGTTGTTTTTGTAGGGTCCGTTGGATGGACTTGGAATTTGACTATTTCATCTGCTGGTTTAAAAGAGGTGGACTTGGATCTTTTATCGAGTATCACGTCGTCCCTGTCCACAGTGGAGCGCAGCGCAGTTAATTCCTCGGCCGCGAGGGCTTCGGATAACGCCTCGAGGGCCAGTGTGGCTGTTTTATTTTCGGCGCGGAGTGCTATGTCCGGATCACTAGCTAGAGTGATGAATCCATTGGGTCCGGGCATTTTGAGCTTCATGTACCCGTAATGGGGTATAGCTTGGAAGATCGTGAATGCCTCCCGCCCTAGAAGGGCGTGGTATCCGCTATTGAACGGGCCCACTTGGAATGTGATTTCTTCGGACCTAAAATTCTCCAGCGTGCCGAATACCACATCTAGTGTGATTTTGCCAGCACATCATGCCTCTCGACTAGGGATGATTCCTCTGAAGGTCGTGCTGCTTTGCTCAATGCGGCTTCTGTCTATTTCCATTTTTCGAAGGGTCTCCTCATAGATGAGGTTTAGTCCGCCGCCGCCGTCCGGGAGCACTTTAGTAAGCCGGAAGCCGTCCACAATTGGACTAAGGACCAAGGCGGCTGGTGCTCGGGCTGTTCGGAATTTAGGTTCGTCACCGGCGTTGCAGGTGATAGCCATGTCGCTCCATGTATTTATTGATGCTACATGGCAGACTTCGGCGAGGCTGCGGAGTGCTCGCTTACGCCTATTATTTGAGGCGAAGGTCTCGAAGACTGTCAATACTGTACTGTTGTTCTCCATGGGATGGTGCTCTGCGGTATTGTTGATGAGGATATCCTCACCGCTCTTGGCCACCTGCCGGAGTACCCAACATGCTCTAAGGCTGTGTGTTGGTTGGTATGCGCTGTACTGTGAATTTTGCATGGCCCGTTGAGCCACCCCTCCAATACGGTTCCACGCCCTGTAGTGGGCTTTTGTTTCTTTGTAATTGGATCGGGTGATTTATGAGAGTACACACTTTTAATTCGGACGGGGGTTTTAGTGAGAGCCGGAGAATCCCAGAATTTTGTTTGGGTTTTCCAGGCGCTTTCCATCGCACAGTACTTTTGTACTATGGCCGCCAAGTCAGCGAAGTGTGCTATGTCACGGCGACTTATGGCGTTGAGGATTCCCTTGTCCGTGCAATTTTTGCAAAAGTATGAAATTGTGTCCTCCTCGCGACAGTCCTTGACCTTGTTCATTACAAGGAGAAATCTGGCCCAATAGTGGTGTACTGTCTCCTGGGGCTCTTGTCTAATGTGGGAAAGATCGCTTATATCTGGGTGGGTGTGTGGATTTAAGTCCGAACCCTGACCCAATCTGAGACCCAGGGGCGGAGGAGTTTCCGATCTTGGAGGTTCGGGCTCCGGGATGTTGCCCAATAGGTCTGGCCCGCTGCCTGATTCTAGGTTCAGGGTTTGTGCGATGTCCTCCCATAGACGAGTATCCGGCTCGGAGGGCTCGGGAATCCGGACATAGTTTGTCCTCAAGATAGAGGAAGAATCGCCACATTGCTCCTCCACCACTGCTATCTGATGGGTGACTGGCGGAGAGTTAATGTCCCTTTGGTCTGGTTTAAGCCCAATCCAATCATAGTCCGTAGCGACTCCCAAATCAGCTATGCGATCCAAGAGCTCGCTCAAAGAGGAGAGCTCCATTGGATCCATCTGCTCGGTGAATTCCGAGCCGATGTGGAGGCTGTTTTCGATGACCCGAGAAGTCATCGTTGGCGCAGCGGCCGAATGGGCAGTCATGACGAAGCCGCCTAGTCGGAGAATTTGGCCTACAGCCAGGGCTCCCCATAGGTGATGTTGTCCTTGACAACAAGACGAGCCATCCCTCCTTATGATGACGGCACAGTGGAACTCTCAATGAAAGCACCAATGGCGGTGTCAAAACCGGCGGATCTCGGGTAGGGGGTCCCGAACTGTGCGTCTAAGGTGGATGGTAACAGGAGGCGGGGGACACGATGTTTACCCAGGTTCGGGCCCTCTCGATGGAGGTAATACCCTACTTCCTGCTTGATTGATCTTGATGATATGAGTATTACAAGAGTTGATCTACCACGAGATCGTAGAGGCTAAACCCTAGAAGCTAGCCTATGGTATGATTGTTGTTGTCCTACGGACTAAACCCTCTGGTTTATATAGACACCGGAGGGGGCTAGGGTTACACATTGTCGGTTACAAGGGAGGAGATCTACATATCCGTATTGCCAAGCTTGCCTTCCACGCCAAGGAGAGCCCCATTCGGACACGAGACGAAGTCTTCAATCTTGTATCTTCATAGTCCAACAGTCCGGCTAAAGTATATAGTCCGGCCGTCCGAGGACCCCCCTAATCCAGGACTCCCTCACCTGCCCCTTTATAAGTATGGGGGGAGGAGGTATGGCACCCCCACATTCTCCCAGCATCCATCTTCTTCCACTTCGACTCCTCCCTTCCACCCATCATGGAGAGAGGGGGCGCAGGCCCTTCAACGGTGGGGGCGAGGGTCGCTGCTCGACAGCGCGTTCCTCCTTCCCCTTAGCTGGCGGCGGTGGAGCCGGCTACGAGATGAAGGGGGAGGGGACGAGGTCGAGGCCGCCACAGCATTCGGGGGAGAGGGGGACGAGGTGGCGCGATGCCCGTGACTCCGCCGGCGATGCTGCCCATGATGGAGGGCCATGTCGGGGACCAGTCTCGGGAGTTCTTCATCAGGCTGCGCCGGCCACCGCGTCATTGTCTCCATCTCCCTACCCACTTTGCTCAGGAAATGGAGCTCGACCCGCCCCAGACCCTCTGATTGCACATGAGGGGCTGCGGGAACGGTGGCACGCTGGTCGACGTCGGTTTCCCCGCTCATCATGTTATGTACCTCCGTCGCGGGTGGAAGACATTCGCTCGCATCCATAGCCTAACGGCGGGGCTCGTCCTCTACTTCAAGTTAATGGAGGGCGGCTTGCTCTCCATCAAGGTCTTCAGAGATCTTGGAACTCACCTAAAGTGCTGCGTGGAGAGCTCCTCCGACGATGAAGATTCCTCCTCGAGCGGGAGTGACGAGGAGGACAGCGACAGCGACGATGAGGGAGTCGAGCGGCAGGATGCCGACCCCGACTGACCACGCCGCCCCTCCCTCGGCCTCGCGCCCTACCGAGGGCCTTCCTCGCCAAGCTCTCCATCGGGGCGCTCCCCGTCGTCTCCTTGGGCAGCAGGCGTAGGAGTGCCAGAGAAGGCGAAGAAGGTGGGTGGCGGCCGTCAAGTCGGAGTACGCGGGCAGCGACGCCTTCATCGCGTATTGCCGGCCCGCTGCCTCGTCTTCCAGCTCCTTTCCCGGCACCAAAGTGTTCTCTTGGTGCCGTCTGCTCCTTGCACCTCACCTAGGCGCCCCTTTTGCCCTCCTGCTGTCTTGTTCATCTTCTGAGGAGAGGGACAATAAAGGGATTACGGGCACCTTATCTCTTTTTAGTTTGTAAGCCTGCGGGCACTTGTCCTGATCGACCAAAGAACCGCCGGCAATTCATCAATCCAGCACCTCCTGCTCTTGTGCAGCCTGTCAAAAGTCTTTGTCCTCAGGCCACGCAACACTTCAGCATTTGCCCTCTCTGCCTGGCCGTTGCTGCATGGGTGTGCCACGAAAGCGAAATAGACCTTGTTGTCAAGGTCTTGGATGTATTGCATGAAGGTGTGGCTCGTGAACTGCGTGCCGTTGTCGGTGATGACTCTGCTTGGCACACCAAAATGGCACACTAGCCCCTTGAAGAACTTGACGGTGGACTATGTTGTCACCTTCCTCACTGCTTCCACCTCTGGCCACTTTGCGAACTTGTCGATTGCAACGTACAAGTACCCAAAGCCCCCGACAGCGCGGGGGAAAGGGCCCAGTATGTCGAGCCCCTAGACCGAGAATGGCCAGGAGAGAGGAATTGTCTGAAGGGCTTGAGCTGGTTGATGAAGCTTCTTTGAATGGAACTGACACGCTTCGCACTTGGTTACTAGTGTCGTTGCATCCTGGAGGGCAGTGGGCCAGAAGAAACCCTACCGGAATGCCTTGCTGGCAAAGGCCCTCGACCCTATGTGGGAGCCACATATGCCTCTGTGTATCTCCGCCAACAGCTCCAGTCCTTCCTCCCGGGGAATGCACTTCAATCTCACACCGTTCCGTCTCCTCCTATGCAGGACGTCATCGATGAACTGATACATAGCAGACCGACGGGCTACCTTCTCCATTTCTTCCTGCCCCTCAAGAAGCTCCCCTGTTTGGAGGAATCTGACGGTATGTTGTGCCCATGCCGGAGCCTGGGGATCAACGGCAAGGACCAAAGGCATTTCTTCTGCCATGGGAGCGACTGTCTCTACGCGCAGGGTTTGACGGCCTGCGGAAGTCGGTCGCTCCTCGGCGGGCTCAGCGTCCACGGCAACACCCTTGCCGGTGACCCCTGGGGGCTCAGCGAGAAAGTACTTGCCGGGGCCTGATTTCCTCCGCTTGTTTTGCTCCGCTGATGGTTCGACGGATGGTTGAGTTAACCGAAGCAAATAGGTACCTGGTTCCATAGGTAGCTTGAATGCAGCGCGCTTCCGCAGGTAATCGGCGGTGTCGTTCTCCGCTCGGGGAACGTGCTCCGCTTGTATACCCTCAAAGCGCTCCTCCAGCTTCCTCACCTCCTCTATGTAGGCCTCCATCAATGGGCTCTGATAATCTTTCTTGACTTGTCTGACGACAGGCTGCGAATCATCCCTGACGATGAGCTTTTTAACTCTGAGGTCTGCCGCGATCCTGAGACCGGCAAGCAACCCCTCGTACTCAGTAGTGTTGTTGGTGGACATCTCCCTGGGAAAGTGCATCTGGATTACATTCTTGATGTGCTCTCCGGTGGGTGCGACGAGCAGCACACCAGCACCGGTGCCTTGCTGCGAGAAAGCTCCATCAAAGTACATAATCCAGTCGCGAGCTGTTTCCTTGCCGGGGAGAGTGGTCTCCTGGATCTCTTCATCAGGTGTTGAGGTCCATTCTGCAATGAACTCCGCTAGGACTTTAATCTGGATGGTTGAAGTACTTTCAAACTTCAACCCAAAGCTTGATAACTCCAAGGCCCACTCCACAATCCTTCCAGTTGCGTCTGGGTTGTGCAGCATCCGTTGCAACGGGAGGCGGGTGACAATAGTGATCTCGTGGGCCTGGAAGTAATTATGCAGCTCCCTCGAGGCCATAAGGAGGCCGAAGAGCAATTTCTACACACCAGAGTACCTTGACCTAGCCCCTTGCAAGAGGGAGCTGACAACGGGTGCTGTATCATCTTCTTGTTCTGCACCACTTATTTGGATTGCGTGGCCCCCGTCCTGACGGCGTCGGGCTCCACTGGGGGCCTTGCCTTGCCTGCACCAGGCCCTGGTGGGGGAACCCCTGACTCGCCGTCTGTTGGTCTTGCCGTTGCCACTGCCTCTTCGTCGACCTCCCTCTGCGCCACCAGCGCGGCGCTGACCACTTTATTCGTCGCCGCCAGATACGGCAGCAATGGCTCTTGCGGTTTAGGCGCCACTAGTACTGGCGTAGAAGAGAGGTATTTCTTCAGATCCTGTAGTGCTGCTTCGACCTCCGGGGTCCACTCCATTCGGCCTGCCTTTTTCAAAATTTTGAAAAAGGGAAGGGCGCGCTCGGCAGACTTGGAGATGAATTGTTTCATGGCGGCAACGCAGCCAGTGAGCCGACGCACATCCTTGATCCGCTTGGGTGCCTCAATCTGCTCGATAGCCTTGATTTTGTCTGGGTTTGCCACAATCCCACGCTGCGACACAAAGAACCCGAGAAGTTTGCCGGACGGAACGCCGAAGACACACTTCTCAGGGTTTAGCTCGAGGTTGATCTTGCGCAGGTTGGCAAACGTCTCTTCTAAGTCTTATACAAGAGTTGCCCTATCCTTGGTTATGACCACTATGTCATCCATATAAGCTTCCATATTTCTATGTAGCTGGGGCTCAAAACCAATTTGGACTGCGCTTGCAAACGTCGAGCCAGCACTCTTCAACCCGAAAGGCATCTGTAAAAAGCAGTACGTACCATATGGGGTGATGAATTTTGTCTTCTCTTCGTCTTCTCTTGTTATGAAGATCTGGTGGTAGCTCGAGTAGGCATCGAGGAATGATAACAGATCACACCCGGCCGTGGAGTCAACAATTTGGTCGATGCGCGGCAACGGGAAGGGGTCCTTAGGACAAGCCTTATTGATATCTGTGTAGTCAATACATAGCCTCCACTTCCCGTTTGCCTTGTGCACCACCACCGAATTGGCCAACCATGTTGGATGGAGCACTCCCCTCACCAAACCTGCTGCTTCCAACTTCCTCATCTCTTCGGTGGTAAACTCTAGCTGTTCCAGAGCCTGCTTCCTAACCTTCTGCTTGACGGGCCGCGCATGAGGACAGACAGCTAGGTGGTGCTCAATCACCTCCCTGGGAACACCTGGGATGTCCGATGCTTGCCATGCAAACACATCGATGTTCGCCCGCAGGAAGGTGACGAGCGCGCCTTCCTATTTGCTGTCGAGGGTGGAGCTTATGGTGAAAGCCCCTCACGTGCCATCCTCCCTGACGAACACCTTCCTGGTCTATCGTGGCGTAGCTCTGGATTTCTTGCTCTTGCTGGTGGAGCTCTCTGGCACGTCCTCGATGGTAGCACAACACTCCGAAGAGGTGCGCTTGCCGGAGTGGGTGCTAGAGGTCTTGGTGCGGTGGATCATGTAATACTGCTTGTCGGAGCCTCCTGGCTTGTCGGCAGCTGCCAAGGCCCGGTAGGTGGCGCACCCGGCAATTTCCTTGCCGGGGTCGTCTGCATTGGCCTTCTTGGCGGCGCCGGTGTCGTCGGATCCCTCGACAGCAAGCACGGTCATGCCCTTGCATTTCCTGTTGCGACGCCGGCCCTTCTTCGTAGGGGCGGATGTGTCTTCATCAGTAGAGTCGGTTTCCACGCCGGCGTCCTCGCCGGGGTACTTCCTTCCCTCTTCAGCCCGGGCGCACCTATCGGCCAGAACAAAAAGTTTGGCCACATCCTTAACCTTGTTCATTGCCAGCTCTTCGCGCATCTTGTGGTTGCGCACGTTCTGATGGAACGCGCTAATCACGGCGGCGGGATGAACATCGAGGATGTTGTAATGCACCCGGCTGAACCTCTGGATGTACTTGCCTAGGGTTTCCCCTTCCTTCTGAGGGATGATATGCAAATCACTGGCCTGGCCATGAGCTTGGTGGCCTCCTGTGAAGGCACCGACGAACTCATGGCACAGATCCGACCAAGAAGAAATGGAATCCGCCGGCAAGTGCATTAATCAAGACATGACGTTGGGCTTCAGTGCCAACGGGAAATAATTGGCGAGCACCTTGTCGTCGCGAGCTCCAGCAACTTGCATGGCGATGGTGTAGATGTTGAGGAACTCTGACGGATGGGTGTTGACGTTGTACTTCTTGTCGACGTCGGGCTTGAACGTGTGGCACGACGGCCACTGGAACTGTTGCAGCTCACGGGTAAAGGCTGGGCAACCCACCTCGTAAGGTAGGCCGTCAGAGCCCCCTGGTGCTGGGTGGTCCATAGCGGGTCCCGCCCGCTTATCCGACTGGTGGCGTGTATCGCGCCGTCGCTCGATAGTAGTTTGAGCGTCTTCATGGGCTCCTTCTCGAAGAACTTGGCGCTCGTCGCGGTGGGTCCGTTGGTCGGACGACGCTATGGAAATGTTATCACATGCGTCGTCTCGACAGACCGGCACCGGCGGCAACTGGCGCGGGGGAGGAGAGTGTACTGTGGCCGCAGCTCCCCCGGTTCTCCCATCGCTGACATGTGGTGGCTTGATGGAGCGCCGGCCCATGGGCCCCGCCGGTCGCGGATCATCTTTATTGGCAACAGCGCCGAGGTTCCGAATGGTGGCTCTCCACTCGTCGAGCTTCTCCGCAGCAGGAGGGAAGTGAAGGAGCAGGTGTGCGCGCACCAAAGCCTCTGCTGGCGTGGGTGGGGGCGACAGCGGGGTGGACTGCGGCATGCTCCGACTTCTAACCACGTTAGAAGGAGCTCTATCACGGCCCAGCGGCTGTGTGCCATTTTCGCCAGCACTTCGGCGGGCATGCTGGACTTCTTCATCCCTCGGACGATGCACATGGCTCTTCCCACGGCAGTGTCCAGGGTCACCGGCGTGGTGACGCTCCTTGTCGCGCACATCATGGGAAGAGCGCGCTGTGAGCGCCGGGGTGGGCGTCTTGGAGGTCGCTGCGTCGCCTGTAGGGGCCACAGCGACGCCCCTGGAGGGCCCTGCGCCGCCTGCGGGGGGGCCAGCCTCGTCTTTGGATTTGGTGATGCGCGGCCCATCATCTGGCGCACGAACGACGCCACTCGCTAGGCTCTGACTACCAGAGCGATGCTGGTGCTCACAGGCCGCGGCTCGGTATCTTTTCGCGACTGACCCACTGCTCGTCCGCACTGGCATGGGCCGTTCGGCTCCCAACGAGCCGATCGTCGTGATCGTCTTCTTCTTGGGGCCATGGCGATGAAGAACCGCTAGGCTAACTGCTAGATCAGATTCTCATGACTGCGCCATCACCTACCTGGCGCACCAAAGATGTCGGGGAAACGACACCTATGGGATCACCTGAATCCCTCCTACGGTTGGCGGGCGCGGGGTTGTGAGAAGAGCAGGTGTAACAGGAAGCACACGGATCGTTTACCCAGGTTCGGCGCGCGAGGATGCGTCATACCCTAGTCCTGCTTTGGTGGATGTATTGAGTGTTCTTGAGTTCTTGAGCTAGCTACGGGGTGTAACTTGCCCAAAAGAGCGGAATCCCTCCCCTAGTCGCCTCGGGCCTCGTTTTATAGGCAAAAGAGGTCGCCACAATGGCACAAAGGAGGTGGAAAGATGTACAGCGCGCGAGCTTATCGCCCGACGTTACGGGACAAAGCGCTTTAAATGCGCTACTTAGGTGTCTATTAGCTTTATCGGGGACGGGAACGAGGCCCGTCCCGTCCGTCGCCGCTCCGCCTCGCTTCGACACGTGCCCAGGCCAGCGACACGTGCGGTGCCATGTAGGCAGGCAGGCTGCTGAGGTGGCAGGGTGGTGGAGCCTTCACAAAGATCTGCATACCACCACGTAGGTGCTTGCTGAGTTGGCGTAGAGGCCGCCCGTCGCCACGCAGGTGCCTGCCCAGCTGGTTGAGCTAGCAGCTGCTTGGGGACGGCGGTGGAATCTTGGCTGGTGCGCGCCTGGCAGTGGCCCCGCTGATGCCCTCGGCAAGGGTCTTGCAGGGGGCTCGACAAGGGTCTTGTCGTGGCGTTGCAGTCGTCCCCGGCAAGGCGCTTGCCGGGAGCCTGGTGGATCCCCTCGGCTAGGATCCCGCGGAGGGTCTTTGTCTTCTGGTCCTTATCTGATCGTGTGTTTATGATCTTGACAGAGATCTGCATGCCACCACGGAGGTGCCTCCCGAGCCTTGGTTCCAATGTAGTTGTTGACGGCGTTTGGAAGCCTTGGGCTCAAGGGTGGCTCGCTCTGCTGGCGTTGGGCAAGTTGCCCCCACAAGGCCCTTGCCGGCAGTGCGGAGGCCGCCCCGGCAAGAGCCTTGTCGGGGGAGTCCACCTCGCCCTCTTGCTCTTTGGTGTTTCTGTTCTTAGCGTTGCCTCGGTTGTCTTGCGCCTCGGCTTCTCTCCGGCTTCCCCCTTCTGCCCTGCTAGGAGTGGCCGTGGCGCATGGCTCTGACTGCCCGTGCACAAGTAAAGGGGTCAAAAGGAGATCCCCTACTTGTGTACATCGACGGTCACCATTGAACAACAGGAGTGTTGTGTCAATGTTTGTGATTTTTCGGGGTTCGTTTGGACATTTGTATGCATTAACTGAGTTTTCAATGCATTTATGTGCATAATTCAAATTTGAACTACATGCACATGCTCCAGTGCATATAAATTGGTTGAAAAATCAAATCTGTGTCCTTGGGTGCATGCTTAGGTCCCATGCAAGAAATGGGAATGAATTTCAAACAACAGGGCACCGTTGATTGCCGGCAAAACATTGAGATGCCTGGTTTTTAAATTCTAGTAAATCCGAAACTCGTCTGAAATTCATGAAACTTGGCATGCTATCATGGAGCGGCATCAACATGTTGTGGTAAATTTTTGTCCCATTTGGGGCAGGTTTTGGTATATGCTTCTCAGAAACCAGAGCTTCTCACAACAAGCATGATGGTTTCGGTAGGGAAAATCCCACCTTTGGGGACGAAATGATATCCATTGCCTCTTATTGCTTTCAAACTTTTTCTTCTGTCAACATAGAACAACACGGGTGTTGTGTTAATTTTTGTGATTTTTCGGGGTTCGTTTGGACATTTTTATGCATTAACTGATTTTCCAATGCATTTATGTGCATAATTCAAATTTCAAGTACATGCACATGCTCCAGTGCATATAAATTGGTTGAAAAATGAAATATGTGTCCTTGGGTGCATGCTTAGGTCCCATGCACGAAATGGGAATGAATTTCAAACTCCAGGGTACCGTTGATTGCCAGAAAAATGTTGAGATACTTTATTTTTAAATTCTAGTAAATTCAAAACTCGTCTGAAATTCATGAAACTTGGCATGCTATCATGGAATGGCACCCGACATGCTGTGGTATTTTTGATGTCCATTTTGAGAGAAGGCACAATCGAATAATGACAGCCAACAAATGCATTTTGAAAAAATAGATGCCACTTTAATATCTCAAACGTTTGTATAATTCAAACCATGTGTGTTCTGTTATACATTCACGTGACACCACGTGTCTTGGTTTTAATGGCTGTAGGAGGTGTCGTGCGGACAGCTGCTTGACCTTGACTGAACGGGAGGCATGCGAGCGCAGTCCGGTGCGCAGGCTAACCGAGAGGCGTGCAAGCTGTCCTCGAATGCGGAGGCTCCCCAGGAAGTATGCGAGTTGTACACTACGTAGGCTCATTGGGAAGCGAGCCCTTTGACTTCCATGGCCACCCGCCTTCCTCTCCGTGCGTGCGCCCCCCTCGCCGGCATGGGATGCCGCTATCAAACTCTACCGATTAGCGCCGCCAGCTGCCGTCCTCCCGCCCCCAGACCGTCGACCCTGGGATGACATGATGCAAAGTGAGAGCAGGATTTGTGCATCTCTTCAACGCAAACGGTTCTTTTGGATGACCCGTGTGCAACCACTTACAAAAAATTTGGTGCGATTTGCATCTGTCATATTGGGCATGTTACCATTTGTCAAACTGGAAAAATTGACATTTGTTGATCTAGTAACATTGCCATTTGTCAACCTTGTAACACTGCGATTTATCAAAATATGAAGCTAAAAATCACTAGCAGTATCTAATTTTTGCAACTAAAATTCAGTAGAGCATAGATTTCATTCATACATTAAGCAGTCGTTCTTAATTTATACAAATAGTTCAACTCGACAGCTGAACCGACCTAACTTTTCCCCAATTGTTGCCAACCACATACTGAAATAGCTACTTCTACTATATATACTAGCTAATTTTAAGTACGTTGTACAGTTCCACCACATCTATAGTCAGATGAACTCAACAAAATAGCCCCTAAATACTACTACTACTACTGCGAAGGCGCTTTGTACTACTTCCGGCAGCCTCTCCTATGCCGAGCGCGCTCAGTAAGAGGCGGAGGAGGAGCCTACCGACGAGCTGGGCAACCACAATACGGTGCCTGGCGCTATTGCAGCTTCAGCGACGCTCACCTCGAACGCCCTCTGCTGCTCCAGACAACCCCTCTCGAAGCGGTGGTTCTCCTCGTAGATCTCCTAATTCCTCGCCTCTGAGGCGGCGTGTGCTCGACAAGGCGCTCCTCCTCCTCCCATCGGAACTCGGTGTAGCGCATAAGGCCGCTGACGCTCGTGCGGGTATCCACCTCCGCCTCCCGCCTTCGGGCGGCGGTGGCGGAGCAGGTGATGACCCCAGCGGTCGACGGCCATGGCGGCTGACGACGGGGTGGCGGGCACGACCACCACCTCCCACCTTCGGGCCGCGGTGGCGGAGCGGGTGATGGCCACGGTGGCCGGCAGTGGGGTGGCAGCCACGACGGCCACCTCCCGCCTTCGGGACGCGGCGGCGGAGCGGGCAATGGCCCTGGCTTTCGACGGTGGTGTGGCGGCAACGGCGGACGACAGAAGCTCCCGACGGGCACCGGCAGCGGCGCATGTGGTGAGTGTTCCGCGCACACCCAATAGGGACGCCACACGCACTACACTACGCCGGCGACTGCGCTGCCGCCACGGTGTAGCCTCCTAGCTAGAGCTGTCCTCTGATGACGGCGGAGTGGCTGAGCAACAACGACGGACCGATGCCATTGGCGATTGTGGGAGAAGTAGACGAGATAAGCTACAGGGAGGGAGGGGAAATGTGATGCGGGACTCGCCAACCGTGAGGATTTTATAGCAGGCATGTAAGCATTGGGATTTTGGGGGATTTCACCGAGTCGGGTGGGAAGCTGGCGTGGGAACCTACGAGGTTGCGCGGGAACGGGCTCACTGATGATTCATTGGCGCCATCGTTTGGCCAAAAGAACGCCCCCGCACGCTGCGCAAGCTTGCGCTGTAAGCCGTCTGCGGCAGCGGGGTGACAAGACATGCGATAGGAGGACCAAAGGCCACGTACACATACGGTTAATAAAAAAATGTTTGCGATTTAATTACCTACTATACCCCCGTCCTAGTTTATAAGCATGATTTAACTAATAAAATATGAATGCATGTCACCAAAGATTATATAGTTGGATTCGTATTTGAACAAAGTTTCCAATTATATAATTTTTATAACATGCATTAACATTTTGTTGGTTAAATTTGAGGGAAAATTATGGCATAGAATATAAAGGGTCTATGGACTAGACGGAGGTGGTAGCACACAGCCGTTCTCTACGCAGCGACGCAACTGTCGGCCGGCTTGTAGGCGACCATTTCCTGTGTGTTCAACTACACTATCCGTGTGGTTGCTTGCGGTTCAGGCGGCCGCGGTGCACTCTGCTCTCACGTCCCTCTAGGTGCTCTGCCCTCGTTCCTCCACGCGTGCTGCTAGCGTTTGGGGCCGGCGCACGATCATGCACGTTCGTGTGCATGAGGTTGCGCCGGGCACGGCGTGACAATGCAGTTACCCGCTGCAAAAACTGCCATGCGAACGCGCCGAGAATCCACGCCGCCCAGCCCCCTTTTATTCCTGCGGGCATTAACCTTCATCTCTCGTCTCACACGACACAATAAGCACACCCATGAGGTCACATACAGAGAGGAAATTCAGCGTTTCCAATGGTGCTCCACGTGGTTCCAATGGTGCTCCCAGCGGCCGACGACGACAACGGCGGGCAGTTCACCATGCAACACGTCGTGGAGACCCACGTGATGGGGAAGGCACTCTCAGTGGTGTACATGAATGATCCGGTCTCGGTGGAGAGCTCCATCCAAACTATGGAGCAGTTCCTTGCCGAGGACAAGTACCAAGTGGTCGGCTTCGACCTCGAGTACACCATGGGTCGTGCCGGGCATGACCAGATGGTTGCCGTCGCCCAGTTGTGTGTGCGACATGACGTCCTCGTCTACCAGTACCACCTGGCCACCATGCTGTGCTAGTGTTTCTCCAGGTTTATCAACAGCTCCGACTACAGTTTTGCTACGGTGGACACCACCAACGATCTAAAAGCGCTTAAGGTTTCGGGCTTGAAATGCCCGAATCTTGTCAACATGATCGAGCGCGACTACGAGGTCTGGGGCAGCGACAAAAACAAACTGAACTCCCTAGTTGACCTCGCCTCAGCCATCATCGACCCCTACTACATGAAGATGAAGAATGAGAGGAATAAGGACAGGAACGCCTGGCAAAGTGTGTGGCATGAGAGTCTGGATGGACAACATGTCAAGTACGCGGCCATGGACACGTACACAAGCTACGAGATGTACAGGCAGATCATTGACATGAGGAACTGTCTTCTTCCTGACCTAGACGAGGGATCGAGCCACATAGGAGTGGCAGGAGCATCACAAGAAGTAGATGACTAGACGATCATTTCTCCTACTTTAGAATGCATGCAAATGTTTATTGAGGTGTGTGCGAATGATCTGTATAGTCACTTATGTAATTGGATGTTTATTTCAGTTATATATATACATGTTATTCTATTATAGACAGAGCAAATCGCATGGCTTATTAGCAGCAATCGTGTGTGTTATTATTGGTCTTCGCACACATTTCTGATTGCGGACCTATTTGCCGCGTATCACACACATCTTGTTCAGTTGAACCATTTCCATTGTGTTGCCTAATCACACACAGTTCATCCATGTGAACCGTATGCTATATATCGCACACGCCTTCATCTGGCTGCCCATTTCTTTTGTTCCACCTCATCCCAAACAGTTTATTGAACTGAACCGTATGCCCTACATCAAACACATAACTAAAATCTGAACCGTGTTTGATGCATCCGTCATCGCAAACGTTTTGCACCTTTTTTGATGGTTTTTTACATCACCGTTTGCGATTATGGCATCGCGCACAATTTAGTCAAAGGGTCTCTGATCGTAGTGTCGCGTTTGGACCATCCTACAGTAGTGATAGAAGACATAGATGTTACTGTTCAACTTGCTAATAGAGACACTATTTCACCAATTGGGATTGTTAGAGATGTTGAAGTCTTGTGTGGGAAAATAAAATACCCTACTGATTTTCTTGTTCTCGGTTCCCCACAAGATAACTTTTGTCCCATTATCTTTGGTAGACCTTTCTTGAACACTGTTAATGCTAAAATAGATTGTGAGAAACAAACTGTCGGTGTTAGTTTTGGTGATGAGTCTCATGAATTTAATTTTTCCAAGTTTAGTAGAAAGCTTCATGAAAAAGAATTGCCTAGTAAGGATGAAATAATTGGTCTTGCTTCTATTGCTGTGCCTCCTGCAGATCCACTAGAACAATATTTGCTAGGCCATGAAAATGATTTACATATGCATGAAAGAAATGAAATATATAATATTTTCTTTGAATAATTTCCTCTGCTCAAACACAATTTTCCTATTGAATCTCTAGGAGGTCCTCCTCCACCTAAAGGTGATCCTGTGTTTGAATTGAAACCATTGCCAGACACTTTGAAATATGCTTATCTTGAGGAAAAGAAGATATATCCTATTATTATTAGTGCTAACTTTTCAGAACATGAAGAAGAAAGATTATTAAAAGTTCTAAGGAAGCACAGAGCTACTATTGGATATACTCTTGATGATTTAAGGGGCATTAGTCCCACTCTATGTCAGCACAAGATTAATATTGAACCTGATGCTAAACCCGTTGTTGATCACCAACGTTGGTTAAATCCAAAGAAGAAGGAAGTGGTAAGAACGGAAATCTTAAAACTTCTGGAAGCAGGTATAATCTATCCTATAGCTGATAGTAGATGGGCCAGTCCTGTTCATTCTGTCCCTAAGTAAGGAGGTATTACTGTTGTTCCTAATGATAAGAATGAACTCATTCCACAAAGAATTGTTTCAGGCTATAGAATGGTAATTGATTTTAGAAAATTAAACAAAGCAACTAGAAAAGATCATTACCCTCTGCCTTTTATCGATCAAATGCTAGGAAGATTATCTAAGCACACACATTTTTGCTTCCTTGATGGATCTTCTGGTTTTTCACAAATACCTGTCTCTCAACCTGATCAAGAAAAGACCAATTTCATTTGTCCCTTTATTACTAATGCTTATAGACGTATACCTTTTGGTTTATGCAATGCACCTGCTACCTTTCAAAGATGTATGACTGCTATATTCTCTGACTTTCGTGAAAAGATTGTTGAGGTTTTCATGGATGACTTCTCGGTTTATGGGAAGTCTTTTGATGATTGTATAAGCAATCTTGATCGAGTTTTGCAGAGATGCGAGCAAACAAATATTGTCTTGAATTGGGACAAGTGCCACTTTGTGGTTAATGAAAGTATTCTTTTGGGCCATAAAACTTCTGAAAGAGGTATTGAGGTGGACAAAGCTAAGGTTTATGCAATTGATAAACTGCCATGACCTAAAGATATCAAAGGTATTTGTAGTTTCCTAGGTCATGCTGGTTTCTATAGGAGATTTATCAAAGACTTTTCTAAAATTTCTAGGCCTCTTACAAATCTTTTGCAAAAGGATGTTCCTTTTGTTTTTGATGATGATTGTTTAGAAGCCTGTAGTTCAACCACCTGATTGAGACTTGCCTTTTGAAATTATGTGTGATGCTAGTGATTATGCTGTTGTCGATGTTCTAGGGCAAAGAGTTGATAAGAAACTGAATGTTATTAATTATGCTAGTAAAACTCTAGACAGTGCTCAACGAAATTATGCTACTACTAAAAAAGAATTGCTAGCAGTGGTGTTTGCTTGTGATAAATTTAGATCTTACATTGTTGATTCAAAAGTAATTGTTCACACCGATCATGCTGCTATAAAATATCTTATGGAAAAGAAAGATGCTAAACCTAGACTTATTCGATGGGTTCTCTTGCTACAAGAATTTGATTACATATCACTGATAGAAAAGGAGCTGAGAACCCTGTCGCTGATAACTTGTCTAGGCTTGAAAATGTGCTTGATGACCCACTACCTATTGATGATAGTTTTCCTGACGAGCAGCAGCTGCAATTAATGTTGCTCATAACACTCCTAGGTATGCTGACTATGCTAATTACATTGTTGCTAAATATTTACCACCTAGCTTTACATACCAACAAAAGAAAAAATTCTTCTATGATTTGGGACATTACTTTTGGGATGACCCGCATCTTTATAAAGGAGTAGATGGTATTATTAGACGTTGTGTACCTGAGCATGAACAGGGCAAATCCTACGGAAATGTAACTCCGAAGCTTATGGAGGGCATCGTGCTATAGACAGAATTTCTCACAAGGTATTGCAATCTGGATTTTATTGGCCTACTCTCTTCAAGGATGCCCATAAGTTTGTCTTATCTTATGATGAATGCCAAAGAATAGGTAATATCACTAAGCGTCAAGAAATGCCTATGAATTATTCACTTGCTGCTGAACCATTTCATGTTTGGGGATTTGATTACAAGGGACCTTTTCCTTCCTCTAATGGGTATACACATATTTCGGTTGCTGTTGATTATGTTACTAAGTGGGTAGAAGCTATTCCAACTAGTAGTGCTGATCACAACACCTCTATTAAAATGCTTAAGAAAGTTATTTTCCCAAGGTTTGGAGTCCCTAGATATTTAATGACTGATGGTGGTTCACACCTTATTCATGGCGCTTTCCGTAAAATGCTTGCCAAGTATGATGTTAACCATAGAATTGCATCACCCTATCATCCTCTGTCTAATGGTCAAATTGAACTTAGTAATAGAGAAATAAAATTAATTTTGCAAAAGACTGTCAATAGCTCCCGAAAGAATTGGTCTCAGAAATTAGATGATGCACTTTGGACTTATAGAACAGCATATAAAAACCCTATGGGTATGTCTCCTTATAAAATGGTTTATGGAAAAGCTTGTCATTTGCCTCTTGAATTAGAACATAAAGCATATTGGGCAAGCAAAGAACTCAACTATGATTTCAAACTTGTCGATGAAAAGAGTTTATTTGATATTAGCTGATTAGATGAATGGAGAACCCAAGCTTAGGAAAATGCCAAGTTATTTAACGAAAAAGTTAAAAGATGGCATGATAAAAGAATCCAAAAGCGTGAGTTCAAAGTTGGAGAATATGTTCTTCTGTACAACTCCCGTTTTAGATTGTTGGCAGGCAAAGTCCTCTCAAAATGGGAAGGACCCTACGTTATCGAGGAAGTTTATCTGTCTGGAGCTATCAAAATAAATAATGCCAAAGGTACTAAGCCGAAGGTTGTTAATGGGAAATGAATAAAACATTATATCTCAGGTACGCCCATTAGTGTTGGAGGTAATATTATCCAATCTTTGACACCGGAAGAGCACATAAAATAATCCTTCCATAACACTACAGAATCCTGAAAATAAGGAGGTACGTGATACGCTAAGTAAATGGACTTCGAAAAATCCGCAAAAATATTTGCTGTCAGTTTTGGAATATAACAAAAAATAGGAAAATAAGAAACAACCAGGAAGCGTACCCTTGTGGGCAAAAGACACTAGGGCACGCCTGGCTTGCCAGGCGCGCCCAGGTGGGTTGTGCCCACCTCGGGTATCTTTCAGACTCCGTTTTTCTACAGTTTGCTTGTCTCCCAAGATAAAAAAATCTTTATATACCCCCTGAACCTAGTGACCACCGTATCGCGGAGAAATCTTCTGCTTTCTTCTCTTGTTGTTTCCCCGATAGATATGAAAATATGTCATCCCAAGATTCTGAGGATGAGAGCTATGTTGCTGATTTTGTCGCAAACCCCAAGTCCTATGGGGATGTGGAGCATTATGGCTGGACCACGGAGGAAGAGGAAGACTATTATCCTAGGGAGAAGTAGGAGACGAGCTCAGATGTGGAAGAAATTTCATTGCCTCAACCTGGGGACATGCATGTGGAGTTTGAGAATTCAAGCCTCCCCAACAAAGCAAAGATGCCTAAGGTTCAGTTCATACCCTTCCGTCTTTTGCAGCAAAATAAGCAAGATCTATGCAAAAAGGTACCGGAGCTTGAGCAGGAAGTCAATGAATTGAAGGAGAAAAATTCTATCCTCAAGCGTAAGCTAAATAAGAAGGACAAACCCTCTACTACACCACCATCTTCTTCATCACCAAAAGAAAATTGAGTAGTGGGTATGGGCACTCCCCTTGGCTTACGCCAATCTTGGGGGAGGTGCCCCGGTATCGTATCATCCCCACTATCCTTTGCCTTTAATTATCTTAGTTCGATCCATAGTTTTATTTTTCTTTAGATGAATAAAAGTTTAGTTCAATCCTTTCTTTTCAAGAGTTTGCTTAGTGATCTATCCTTGTAATCGTGTGCGAGATATATAACAAAGTTTAGTTTGAGCTTTTGCTTTCTTTAATTTCATGTTACAATAAAAAGAAAGGATATGAATAAAAAGAAAGGAAATAAATGAAAAAGATCATATGCTAATCTTATGTTAGGTGATGACACCACATAAGGAAAAGTATAAGTAGAAAAATTTATTAGAGATTGACAGACATAGCATTGGTCAATGATGCTATTCATGAAAGAATTAATAAGGGAAGAGAAGATTCACATATAAATAGTACACTATCATAGAAATCTTTTATGATTGTGAGCCCCCATCTAAATATTATATGCCAAAATTGTTGACGTTGGGCACGGAAGACAACTTAATGATTTATGTTTGTTCATATTCACATAGAAGTCATATTGTCATAGATCCTTTAACATGTGGTGCTTGCCCCCACTCTTTGCTAGCCAAAAGTTCTGCACCAAGTAGAGATACTACTTGTGCATCCAAAAAACCCTTAAACCCAAATCTTATTTTCAAGAGTCCACCATACCTACCTAGGGATTGAGATAGATCCCTCAAGTAAGTTGTCATCGGTGCAATAAGGCAATAAAAATTTCTTCCAAAAGTGTGAGATCATTTAGTGTAAGAGTAAATTGAGCGTTGTACGAACTTGTGATGGTGAAGAATAAAAGCTACAGACTGCATAATAAAGGTTGCCATCACAAGTGGAAATACAACGTGACGTTCTTTTGCACTAAGGGTTTGAGCATACAAAAAAATAAGCGCATGGCAGCCTCTGCTTCCCTCTGCGAAGGGCCTTTCTTTTACTTTCATGTTAGTTTTATGTAAAGAGTCAAAGTTTTTCTCTCTATTCATTTTTTTCTCCTTTGGCAAGCATCATGTGGTGAGGAAAGATCTAGGCACATATGTCTAGTTGAATATGGGTGGCATGCGTTATTATTGTTGACATCACTGTCGGTGTCAAAACCGGCGGATCTCGGGTAGGGGGTTCCGAACTGTGCGTCTGAGGTCGATGGTAACAGGAGACGGGGGACACAATGTTTACCCAGGATCGGGCCCTCTCTATGGAGGTAATACTCTACTTCCTGTTTGATTGATCTTGATGAATATAAGTATTACAAGAGTTGATCTACCACGAGATCATAATGGCTAAACCCTAGAAGTCTAGCTTGTATGACTATGGTAATGAGTCTCGTCCTCTACGGACCTAGCCCTCCGGTTTATATAGACACGGAAGGATCTAGGGTTATATAAGGTCGGTTACAGAGAAAGGTATCTTCATACTTGATCGCCAAGCCTGCCTTCCACGCCAAGGAGAGTCCCATCTGAACACGGGTAGTGTCTTCGGTCTTCGTATCTTTGCAGCCCATCAGTCCGGCCCATGGCTAACAGGCTGGACGCCCGAGGACCCCTTAGTCCAGGACTCCCTCAGTAGCCCCCGAACCAGACTTCAATGGCGTAGGGTTCGGAACGTAGGCTGTCTTCGGCATTGCAAGGCGGGTTCCTCCTCCGATGACTTCAAAGTGATGTATCTGGCCTTCCATTTAATGTCGTGCCCCTCGGCTTCTGTGTATCAACAACTTCAGCTTCCACGTGTCAAGCGAATGCGAGAGGTCAGGGTATTTCTGCACATAACACCCCAGACATGGGAGAAAGAGTGTCTATTTAAAGAGATTGGATCCCAGATCCATTCGGCACCACGCGGAAAAATCCTCGGAGATTGCTAGGGAAAACCACTCCAACATGGCTAGCGCTCCCAGCTCCTCCTCCCGTCCCTGCGGCCCAGAAAAAGGCCAGTGGGAGAGGTGTTCCGTATCCCACAGTCAGTTGGAAAATCCGCAAACACAGGGATTTCTTCCTCGTGCGGATCTAGTCCCTATTCGATCAGGGTTGACCTCCTTCAATGGTGGCGCCCAGGCGGAGAATTTCCCCAATACATGTGAGGGGGAACGAGTCTATTTCGTCCCCTATCTGCTGAGAGGCGTCGGATTTCCAATCCATCCGTTCCAATGAGGGCTTCTGGAGTATTATGGCCTCCAACTGCATAATTTTACTCCTGCCTCCATTCTGCATATCGCGGGTTACGTCGCTCTTTGTGAGCTGTTCCTGGGTTGTGAGGCCCACTTTGAATTGTGGAGGAAGCTATTCTACCTCGTCCCATGTAACCACGAAGGATCAATATTTCAAGTGGGCGGAGCTGAAATACGGCGCATCGCCAAGACCGGATACTTATCCGGTACACCAAAGAAGGCATCCGAAGAGTGGCCTTTCGAATTGTTTTCTATTGAGGACGTCGCACTTCCGTTCCCAGTTCGGAGGGGTCTTCCCAAGGTCATAAGCGTTCCTTTGAAGAAACGCCACAGCTGGCGCCCTCGGAGCCTCGAAGAGGAAGATAGTGCGGAAGTTCGTCAACTCATGAGCAAGATTAAAATGCTCGCTCAGTCCGGATTATCGATAGTCGTAGTAATGGCGACTTCCATAGTACAGGGGGTTCAGCCGCTCCAATACAGAGGGCTTCCCATGTGGAACTACAATGGAGAGGATGACGCCTCCCGCTGCGGCAGAAAGGGTCCGGACAACCCCGCTGCTCTGGCCAAAATACTAGCCGAACTATTCAAAGGGGAGGAAGAGCAATTCCAGCGCATCAAGCGCAGAGATGGATTTTCCATGTACAGTCCTCCTAGCTGGGTAAGCCCTGACTCCACTGCTCTACTCGTTCCACACACTGAGCTATTTTAATGAATATTAACCCATCCATTTATAACAACACTAGCGAAATATTTCCGAACGGCTTCACAGCCCCGCCCCGCAGCCCGAGGGCCACAATCGAGACCTTGACCCCGGATTCGAAGAAGATCCAGATATATTCGTGGTGCTCGAGGATGGGGTGTTTTTCTAGGCGAGCTATGACGGCACAGAAGTGGCCATCATCGCCGATTACCCCGGTCTTCTCCCTGCTTCACACGTAAGTAGTCAGGAGACATCTCATCTGAAAGAGTGCTCTCATTCTGCCTCACCCACCGCACCGTCCTGTGCTCAAAAGGGGAGGCGTCAGGCGCGCCATGCTGCCCCAGGGGTATCTCCAAAGAGAGCGGTCCCTATGCTGGGCAAGCCTTCAAAAAGGAAGGCCAACAAAGTTACGTCCGAACCTTCATCGAAGAGGTATGAATTCGCGAGTATGTTCTTTAGTAGTCGCATCCAACTGTAATTTTTTGTTCATCCTGTATCAGGAAAAGAGTTCGCCGAACTGTGTCCGGGGATCCGGCCAGTCATACTCCCAACAGCCGGGATTCAGTCCCAACCAAGAAGACGGGAGCCGTTATGGGAGTGACGCCGGACTGTCCTTCGGCCGAAGGCTCGGAAGATATGTCCGTCACCAACTCGGAAGTGGAGAGCGCCATGGATCATCGGCGCTGGAGGGCCGTTTTACGAGACCCCCGCTTCTCAAAAGAGACATTCAATGCTTTCAGCTCGGCTGATGCATACATCCGAGCTGCTCGAGATGGGCTTAGCAGAGCCATAGAGCAGCATTTAAAAGATGTGCAGGTAAGTTTGATGTGCCCGAATATGATAACCATATGCCAGTAGCCCCCGAGACTTGAAGTAGTTGGTACAACTGATTTAAGGATCGTTGTATAACCAGGATGTTACGGAGAAGAATGACCTGCTAGCCCAAGAGCTGGAAAAGTGTCGGACATAGCTAATTGTTGTTACCGCCGAACTGGAAAAGTCCAAGAAGGCGTCTTTTTGTAATACTTCTCTCTAGTGAGAAATAATAATTATATACCAGTGGTGCTTAACGCTGTTGCCTATCTCATAATAGGATCGTCAGATCAACTAGAGGAGAAACTGAAAACCACTCAAGCGGATGAGAAAGAGGCGAAAAGATTACATATTGCAGGCGAGCGTGTTCTGACCCGAGTCAGATAGGAGAAGAACAAACTCCAGGACTCAAACACCCAGCTAGGCGAAGAACTGAAAGATGTTCGGGCCCAACTGGCCGACTCCATGAAGGAGAATAAAAGGCTGCGAGGCGGCATATTCAGTATGTGGCCGAACTTACCTTATACTAGTTCGGAGATAAAAAAGGAATTGATAGAGTTATGTTTGCAGGTATGCTGATGGGCCAGCTTGGCCAAAACTTAAGTCATATCGATGCATATAATGGCGAAGAAAAGGTACATATGGGAAAAACGCATATGTGATGAGCTTGATGCTCGGAAAATAATAATAGCAAGCTTCTGTCCAAGAAGCCCCCAGGTATAATGGACGTACATAGTTGAAGATGTATGCGTTAGGAGTACGCGGTCTAGCCGCATGGAAGCTTTAAGGCTAAAGAGAAAAGACGAAAAGAAAGAAAAATGATGGAAATAACAGGGGGGAGGAGACGAACAAAGTCTTCGGCGCTAGGCATAGAACCTTCAGAGTCTGGCCGCGTTCCTTGGGTTCGGCTCTAGGTGATTGTCTGATGCATCATGCAGGCGGTACGCTCCTCCGGTGAGAACTTCGTCAATGATGAAGGGAGACTCCCACTTGGGCTTTGGTTTGTCCTTTTTCTTCCCCGTCAACCGTAGAACGAGTTCGCCAACATTGTAAGTCTTGGCCCGCACTTCTCTGCTTTGATACCTGCGAGCCTGTTGTTGATAGATTGCGAAACGGGCCTTTGCGACATCGCGCTCCTCTTGCAGGGCATCTAAGCTGTCCAGCTGATCAAGCTCGGCCTCCCTCTCTTCGTACATGCGCACTCGAGGTGATTTATGAATAACGTCGCAGGGTTAAACTGCCTCTGCGCCGTACACCATGAAGAAATGTGTGTATCCGGTAGTGCGATTGGGCATGGTCCGCAGCCCCCAGAGTATGGAGTCGAGCTCCTCAACCCAGTGCTTGTCTGATTCTCTCAAAGACCGCACTAGTCTAGGTTTTATGCCGCTCATAATAAGACCATTGGCTCGTTCGACTTGACCGTTTGTTTGTAGATGATAGACAGAGGCGTAATCGAGCTTGATGCCCAGATTAGCGCACCAGGTTTTCACTTCGTCGACTGTGAAATTGGAGCCATTATCAGTGATGATGCTGTGTGGAACGCCGTAACGGTGTACAACGCCAGATATGAATTCTATCACTGGCCCGGACTCGGCCGTTTGAACTGGTTTGGCCTCTATCCATTTGGTGAATTTATCCACCATGACCAGCAGATATTTTTTCTTATGGCTTTCTCCTTTAAGGGTCCGACCATATCCAGTCCCCAGACTGCCAAAGGCCTTGCTAACAAGGGCCCGAGCTGCGGTGTGGTGCCCACCGAGACCGGCATGAATCTCAGGCAGAAGCTGCCACCCCTCCTCCTCGGAGATACATCGTTGAAGGACTCCGCTAGCGCTTTTCTTGTAGAGCTCTCTATCGTGAACCTTGTAAGCCTTTGAGCGCCGGACAATGCGGCGGGCCTCATTCTAATCCTCGGGGAGTTCCTTCCTATTAAGGTAGGCCAATAAGGGTTCGGTCCATTGGGCAATGACTGCCATAATGAGATGGGTCGATGGTCTTATTTCGGTGGCTGAGCCCTCGATGATATCGGTGTGTTCGGGATCTCGGGTTGTGTTCGGATCCGGACTAGTGTTGCCGCTCTCCGCTTGCCACACCACGGCTGGCTTAAAAAACCTTTCCAGAAAGATGTTAGGTGGGACGGGGTCGCGCTTGGCGCTGATGCGAGCAAGGACGTCCGCCGCTTGATTACTTTCTCGGGCCACGTGATGAAACTCGAGCCCCTCGAACCAAGTAGACATTTTTAGGACGGCATTACGATAAGCAGCCATCTTCGGATATTTGGCATCGAAGTCTCCATTTATTTGAGATATTGTGAGGTTTGAGTCCCCGCGCACTTCCATTCATTGTATGCCCATCGAGACAGCCATTCGAAGGCCATGCAATAAGGCCTCGTATTCGGCTACGTTATTAGAGTTTGTGTATAATATTTGGAGTATGTACTGGACGACGTCTCCAGTGGGGGACGTTAAAACGACGCCCGCTCCTAGTCCTGCCAGCATTTTGGAACCGTCAAAATACATAACCTAGTTGGAATATGTGATGTACTCTTTAGCGAGTTCGGCCTCTGTCCATTCGGCGACAAAGTCAGCCAGTACTTGGGATTTAATGGCTCGACGCAGTTTGTATGTTATGTCGAATGGAAGGAGCTCAATGGCCCATTTGGCAATCTGGCCCGTAGGATCGCGGTTGTTTATTATTTCATTGAGTGGTACTTCGGAAGCCACTGTGATCGAACACTCCTGTAAGTAGTGTCGTAGCTTCCGGGATGCCATGAAGACCGCGTATGCTATCTTTTGATAATGAGGGTACCGGGATTTGCATGGTGTGAGGACAGTGGATATGTAATATACTGGCTTATGAAGCGGGAATTTGTGTCCGTCCTACGCTGGTTCAACGACGAGCACGGCGCTCACCACCTGGTGCGTTGCCTATATATATAATAACATGGGTTCGCCGACGCTCGGCGCAGCCAGCATTGGTTTTCTTGCTAGCAGGGCTTTTATTTCTTCCAGTCCGGCCGTTGCCCCATCCATCCACTCAAAGTGATCGGTGCACCGTAGAAGGCGATAGAGTGGCAATGCCTTTTCTCCCAATCTGGAGATAAAGCGGCTTAATGCTGCGATGCAACCGGCGAGTTTTTGGATCTGTTTAAGGTCCGTTGGCGTAGCCAATTGTGAAAAAGCTCGGATTTTGGCTGGATTTGCTTCAATTCCTTTATTGGAAACGATGAAGCCCAGCAGTTTTCCAGCGGGGACGCCGAAAACACACTTTTCCGGATTGAGCTTAATGTCATACGCGCGGAGGTTGTTGAATGTGAGACGTAAATCGTCTATGAGTGTTTCGACGTGTCTAGTTTTGATGACGACGTCGTCCACATATGCTTCATCTGTCTTGTCGATCTGTTTCTCCAGGCATGTTTGAATCATGCGTTGGTAGGTGGCGCCGGCGTTCTTGAGCCTGAAGGGCATGGTGTTGAAGCATAATGGCACATATGGGCTTATGAATGCTGTTGCGGCTTGATTGGGCTCCTTAATTTTAGTTTGATGGTATCCGGAATATGCGTCGAGGAAGCACAGTGAGTCATGTCCTGCGGTAGCGTCAATGATCTGGTCGATGCGGGGGAGGGGAAAGGGATCCTTGGGGCAGGCCTTGTTAAGGTCTTTGAAATCGACACACAGGCGCCAGGATTTGTCCTTCTTTGGCACCATCACCAGGTTTGCCAGCCAGTCCGGGTGTTTTATTTCTCTAATGAATCCGGCCTCGATTAGCTTGGCTAGCTCCTCCACCATAGCTTGACGTTTGGGTTCGGAAAAACGCCGTAGTGTTTGTTTGACCGGTTTATATCCCTTCAATATATTTAGGTTGTGTTCGGCCAACTTGCCTGGGATTCCTGACATATCAGAAGGGTGCCAGGCGAATATGTCCCAGTTCTCGTGCAGGAACTCTTGTAGCGCGGCATCGACCGTTGGGTCTAATTGTGCTCCAATAGATGCTGTTTTCTTGGGGTCCGTTGGATGGACTTGGAATTTGACTATTTCTTCTTCTAGTTTGAAGGAGGTTGATTTGGGTCGTTTGTCTAGGATCACATCGTCCCTGTCCACCGTGGAGCACAGTGCGGTTAATTCTTCTGCCGCAAGGGCTTCAGATAATGCCTCCAGGGCCAGGGATGCGGTTTTATTTTCGGCGCGGAGTGCTATGTCCGGATCACTGGCGACAGTGATTATCCCGTTGGGCCCGGGCATCTTAAGCTTCATGTACCCGTAATGACGTATATCTTGGAAGCGTGTAAATGCCTCTCGCCCCAAAAGGGCGTGATATCTGCTGTTGAAAGGGGCCACTTGGAAGATTATCTCTTCAGACCGATAATTCTCTAGCGTGCCAAATATCACGTGAAGTGTTATTTTTCCCGCACATTGCGCCTCCCGACTGGGAATGATTCCTCGGAAGGTTGTGCTGCTTTGCTCGATGCGGCTCCTGTCTATTTCCATTTTGTGGAGCGTATCCTCATAGATGAGGTTTAGTCCGCTGCCGCCGTCCATGAGAACCTTGGTGAGCCAAAAGTCGTCCACAATTGGACTGAGGACCAAGGCAGCTGGTGCTCGGACTGACCTGTATCTGGGTTCGTCACCAACATTAAAAGTTATGGCCGTGTTATTCCAAGGGTTTATTGTTGCGATTTGGCTGACCTCGGCGAGTTCGCGGAGTGCCCTTTTGCGCTTGTTGTTCGAAGCGAATGTCTGGAAGACCATTAATACTTTGAGGTCGTCGTCTTCTAGGGGGTGTTGTTCTGGGGTATTCTTCGTGAGGATATCCTCGCTGCTCTTGGCCACTTGCCGGAGTATCCAACATGCTCTAAGGCTGTGGGTTGGCGTATTATCCGGTGTTGTGTGTATTTTGCATGGCCCATCAAGCCATACATCCAGAACGGTTATGTGCCCCATAATGGGCTTATATTTCTTTACTTTTGGACCGGGCATGCCGCGAGTGCGCACCCTTTTCATCTGAACGAGGGGTTGAGTGGGGACCGATGGCTCCCAACGGGCTGCCTGAGTTTTCCAAACGCTTTCCATTGCACTGTTCTTCCGCACGATAGTTGCCAAGTCAGCGAAGTGTAACATGCGATGGCGGTTGATGGCGTTGAGGATTCCTTCGTCCATGCAATTGTTGCGGAATGCTGAGGTCGCGTTTTCGTCACAGCAATCTTTAAGTTTGTCTTTGACAAGGAGGAATCTGGCCCAGAAGTGGTGGACCGTTTCCTAAGACTGTTGTTGTATGCTCATGAGAGAGCTTATATCTGGGTGGGTGGGTGGATTTAAATCCGATCCCTGACCCAATTTTTGGTCCGGAGACTGAAGATCCTTTGAACTTAACCGTTCGGGCTCCGGGATATCAACTGATTTCTTAGGCCCATCGTCTGATTCTGTGTTCGGAGGGCAAGATGCATCTCTTCGCGGGTGGGTGTCTGGCTCTTTGAGGTCGGAGATCGGGACGTAGTCCGTCCTCAATATAGAGGAAGAATTGTCGTCTCGCTCCTCGATTACCGCTGTCTGGTGGGTGATCGGTGGAAATTTGATTTCTCTCTGATCAGGTTTAAGCCCAATTCGATCGTAGTCTGTCGCGACCCCCAGGGCGGCGATGCGATCCAGGAGCTCCTTTAAAGATGAAAGCTCTGCCGGATCCATCTGCTTGGAGTATTCGGAGTCAATACGAAGGGATTTTTCGATGACCCGAGAGGTAATCGGCGGCTTAACGGCCGAACGGGCGGTCATGGTAAAGCCGCCCAGCCGGAGGGTTTGGCCTGGGGCCATTGCTCCTCCAGAGGTGATACAGTCCTTGAGAACAATGGAAGCCATCGATGCTATCTTCGACGTCACAGTGGAACTCTCAATGAAAGCACCAATGTCAGTGTCAAAACTGGCGGATCTCGGGTAGGGGGTCCCGAACTGTGCGTCTGAGGTCGATGTTAAGAGGAGACGGATGACACAATGTTTACCCAGGTTCGGGTCCTCTCTATGGAGGTAATACCCTACTTCCTGCTTGATTGATCTTGCTGAAAATATTAGTATTACAAGAGTTGATCTACCACGAGATCGTAATGGCTAAACCCTATAAGTCTAGCTTGTATGACTATGGTAAGGAGTCTCGTCCTCTACGGACCTAGTCCTCCGGTTTATATAGACACAGGAGGGATCTAGGGTTACATAATGTTGGTTACAGAGAAAGGAATCTTCATACTTGATCGCCAAGCCTGCCTTCCACGCCAAGGAGAGTCCCATCCGAACACGGGTAGAGTCTTCGGTCTTCGTATCTTTGCAGCCCATCAGTCCGACCCATCGTTAACATGCCGGACGCCTGAGGACCCCTTAGTCCAGGACTCCCTCAATCACCCTTGAGGTGAATACGTTGGGAGACGAAAATATAAGCCCCTATCTTTCTATGTGTCCGGTTGAAACGTTTTTCTCATGTGTATGCGGTGAGTACTAGCAATCATAGAAGACTATATGATGGTTGAGTATGTGGACTTGCCTAAAGGCTCTGACACGTGACCCTTCCTGAAAAGATGATGAATTGTAGTTGCAAAGTTGACTGAGAACATAGTTTGTTGGTTTCTAATAGAGTTTATGCTTTATACTTTGATAGTGTGATGAATTGTTACTTATTCATGAGAAGACTATGATAAAAGTTCTATGATAAAAGTCTTATGTTAAAGGTTGTTGCTGTTACAATAATCTACATGATGCTTCTATGTCGGTATTTTGTTTTTATCGACACCTCTCTCTCTAAGCATGTCGACATGTTTTTCGATTTCAGTTTTCGCTTGAGGACGAGCGAGGTCTAAGCTTGGGGGAGTTGATACATCCATTTTGCATCATGTTTTCCTACTGTTTTATGTTTTTTAATGCATAATAATGCTTTTTGGAGTAATTCTAATGCCTTTTCTCTCATAATATGCAAGGTACACACAAAGAAGGAGAATTCCGACAGTTGGAAATATTGACCCGGAAAAGCTACGTCCACTACTAGGAAAAGGGCTATAGATGATATGGACACTAATGGTGCACCAGACATGTGGTGCGCCACTACTATATACTAATGGCGCACCATGTGTTGGTGCGCCATTAGTGTCCAAATACTAATGGCGCACCACATCCACGGTGCGCCACTAGTAACAATTTTTTTATTTTTTTTTCAAAACTAGTAATGGCGCACCAAGGGATAGTGCGCCATTACTAGTTAAACTAGTAATGGCGCACCACATCCACGGTGCGCCGCTAGTAAATTTTTTTCAATTTTTTTTATTTTTTTCAAAACTAGTAATGGCGCACCGTGGGAGTGGTGTGCCATTACTTGTTAAACTAGTAATGGCGCACCACCCCCCCCCCCAAGTGGACCGCCTTTTCAGTTTAAAAAAAATAAAAGAAAATGATGGAAATTTCAAAAAAAATAAAAGATAATAAGTTTCCCATGTGATATGTGGTCTAGTTGTTGGGAAAATTTACAAATATGAATTTCGACTTTATTTGCAAAATCTCTCTGGAATTTGTAAAATGGGCATAACTTTTGCATACGAACTCAGATTAAAAAGTTTTTTATATGAAAAATCGTCTACTCGAAAAGTTACATCCGAATTTAACCGGGGGAACCCCGTTAAACATTTTCAAAATCCTCAAAAACCTAACAGAAAAAAGTTACGGGGCTTTCAAGATCTAGAGGCAAAAAAATTCAAAAAATTTCAAACTTACTAGTGGCGCACCGTTTGCTAGGTGCGCCACTAGTAACAGAAAAAAATTGGTGTTGAATTTTTTTTCAAAAAATGATACGTAATATGACCGGGAAGTTTGAAATATTTTTCAAAATTTCATCATACTCATGAACATGAACAATGTCCTAGACATCAACAAGGTTTAATAGGATTGATATGGTACATATATCAACAAGTGCCTGTTATGTGAGGTGGTGCTGCGGTTGGATAGAACTGTGAAGTTAAGCGTGCTCGGGCTGGAGTAGTGTGAGGATGGGTGACCTTTCGGAAAGTTTGACCACGAAGTGCGATTTGACTTGAGATTAAGCATATTGACCCGAGATTAAGCCATAGTGACACGAGATTAAGAAAAAAACAAAAAGAATTAAAAAAATCTGAAAAAATATTTGAAAAAAAAAATTGTTACTAATGGCGCACTTCTATGTGGTGCGCCATTACTAAGTCAGATAGTAATGGCGCACGGCGTGATGCGCCATTAGTATACCAGATACTAATGGCGCACTAGTGGTGCGCCATTAGTATTTAATACTAGTGGCGTGGTACTAGTGGCGCACTAGTAGTGCGCCATTAGTAGGCAAAACTGGTGCGCCACTAGTAGGCCTTTTCCTAGTAGTGGTCAGGCTACCTATTCTGCACAACTCCAAACAAGCTGAAACTTTACAGAGAATTCTATGGAATATATGAGGAATATTGGAGCCAATAAGTACCTGAGGGGGCCCACCAGGTGGGCACAACCCACCTGGGCACGCCAGGGAGCCCAGGCGCGCCCTGGAAGGTTGTGCGTGCGAAGGCCCACCTCCGGTGCCCATCTTCCGGTATATAAGTTTTTTTGACCTATAAAAAATAAGAAGAGGACTTTCGGGACGGAGCGCCTCCGTATCGAGGCAGAACTTGGACAGGAGCACTTTTGCCCTCGGGCGGAGCGATTCCACCGGGGGAACTTCCCTCCCGGAGGGGGAAATCATCGTCCTCATTATCACGGACAACTCACCCATCTTGGGGAGGGCAATCTCCATCAACATCTTCAATAGCACCATCTCATCTCAAACCCTAGTTCATCTCTTGTGTTCAATGTTGTTACTGGAACTTGAAAGTGCAACGATCCCTGGGTGGTTTTGGTAATTACTAACAACATATAGCTCATTGAACTAATGCTACTTCAAGATGACTATTTCAGGAAGTTCAATGATTGGCATGGCATGGATTAGAAATGTGGACCCCTCAAAATGCTAAGGACACACATTGGCTCAAGCTCAAGACTCTCCATTTTCATTTTAGTGATCCCAGATCACATTGAGTCCATAGGAAAAGCCAATACTATTAAAAGAGGATGAGGTGTTGCTTAATGGCTTGCTTGCTCAAAATGCTTAGTGATATGCTCCACAAACCCTCAACCACTTTCTCATATCCACACATGTCCCAAACCAAAAGTTAAATTCAGCCCTACCGATTTGATCTATCCGGCACCACCGAGTTCACTTGACATAGCCACTGCCAGAAACCCTAGTCACTTCGGTCTCACCGATAGGGATCTCGGTCTCACCGAGATGGGATTGCAAACTCTCTGTTTCCCTTCTTAACATTTTGGTCCAACCGAGATGAGCGATCGGTCCCACCGAGTTCGCAATGCAAACTCTCCGTTTCCCCTTCGTAACGTTTTGGTCTCACCGAGATGACCGAATCGGTCCCATCGAGTTTTCCTGACCAACTCCGTGGTTAGCTTATTACCAAAGTCAGTCCTACCGAGTTTGTGTAATCGGTCCCACCGAGATTACGTTATGCCCTAACCCTAATGAAATCGGTCCCACCGAGTTGACATGTCGGTCCCACCGAAAAGCCTAACGTTCACATTTTGAACTGAATCGGTCTGACCGAGTTTTCTGATTCGGTCCCACCGAGTTTGGTGAATTGTGTGTAACGGTTAGATTTTGTGTGGAGGCTATATATATATACCCCTCCACCCACTGTTCATTGGCGAGGAGAGCCATCAGAACGTGCCTACACTTCCAGCATACATTTTCTGAGGGAGAACCACCTACTCATGTGTTGAGACCAAGATATTCCATTCCAACCACAAGAATCTTGATCTCTAGCTTTCCCAAAGTTGCTTTCCACTCAAATCATCTTTCCACCAAATACAAATCTGTGGGAGAGAGTTCAGTGTTGGGGAGACTATCATTTGAAGCACAAGATCAAGGAGTTCATCATCAACACACCATCTATTACCTTTTGGAGAGTGGTGTCTCCTAGATTGGTTAGGTGTCACTTGGGAGCCTTCGTCAAGATTGTGGAGTTGAACCAAAGAGTTTGTACACGCAAGGAGATCGCCTACTTCATGAAGATCTACCCTAGTGAGGCAAGTCCTTCATGGACGATGGCCATGGTGGGTTAGACAAGGTTGCTTCTTCATGGACCCTTCATGGGTGGAGCCCTCCGTGGACTCACGCAACCGTTACCCTTCGTGGGTTGAAGTCTTCATCAACGTGGATGTACGATAGCACCACCTATCGGAACCACGGAAAATAATCTCCGCGTCTACATTGCGTTTGCTCCCTCCAAACTCCTCCCTTTACCTTCATATGCAAGTGTTTTTCATTCTGCTGCTATACTCTTAGACTTGCATCTGTAGGTTGATTGCTTGGCTTGTTATAAATTTGTTAAAATATGCCAAGACATAAAATTGGAAAAAGGCTAGATTTTTATTTTGGTCAAGTAGTCTAATCACCCCCCCTCTAGACATAATTTCGATCCTACAGAACTATAGATTGGTGCTTGTGGGTGACTCGTAGTGTTGATTACATCTTGTAGTTGATTACTATATGGTTTATTTGGTGGAAGATTATATGTTCACATCCAATATGCTATTTAATACCCCTATGATCTTGAGCATCATTATCATTTGTGAGTTGTTACTTTTGTTCTTGAGGTCACGGGAGAAATCATGTTGCAAGTAATCATGTTAACTTGATAGTGTTTGATATTTTGATTGTATGTATGTTGTGATTCCCTAAGTGGTGTCATGTGAACGTCGACTACATGACACTTCACCATATTTGGGCCTAAGGGAATGCATTGTGGAGTAGTTATTAGATCATGGGTTGCGAGAGTGACATAAGCTTACAGCCTAGTTTTTGCGCTATTCCGTAAGGGACCGATTGGATCCAAAAGTTTAGTTCTATGGTTAGAATTTATTCTTAATAATTTTCTCGTAGTTGCGGATGCTTGCGAGAGGGTTAATCATAAGTAGGTGGTTTTTCAAGTAAGAACAGCACCTAAGCACCGGTCCACCCACATATCAAATTATCAAAGTAGCGAACACGAATCGAACCAACATGATGAAAGTGACTAGATGAAATTCCCGTGTACCCTCAAGAACACTTTGCTTATCATAAGAGACCGTTTTGGCCTGTCCTTTGCCTCAAAAGGATTGGGCTACCTTGCTGCACTTTTGTTACTACTATCGTTAGTTGCTCGTTACAAATTATATTGCTATCAAACTACTTTGTTACTTACAATTTCAATACTTGCAGACATTACCTTGCTGAAAACAACTTGTCATTTCCTTCTGCTGCTCGTTGGGTTCGACACTCTTACTTATTGAAAAGATCTACAATTGATCTCATATACTTTGGGTCATCAAGACTCCGTCCCAGGAGATGTCCCGATGGGGTACCTGAACGGGTCCGCCTGAGGGGCCGAGTGGCCATGCTGATGGTGGCGGGAATCCTGCTGAGAGCGAGGGCGAGGTGGTTGAGGGGGGCCACCGTCTAGCTGCGTGGTTGTACACAGCTCACGCCCGTGTCGACGAATCACGAGCAGAGGTGGTTGATTTTCCCTGATGGGGAGAGGTAAGTGCATTTACTCTTTTTGTACCATTTGCCTTCATATTTCTTCAAATATCTAATGCGTTGGCCTTGCCATACTACAGAGGTTGGCATCCCGCTAATGCTGTGCGCAGGCCCAAATCCGTCCTTGGTGTGCTTTGCTGGCAAAACTTCCCGTGGTTTGTCACGTTGCCCAGTGAGGGTCAGGTTTCAGAGCTAGGATTGAGCTGGGAGCACTACTTGTCTGCCTCGGCCCCACCGGAGGTGATGATAGATGGTCTCTTGTGCCACACTAGGGCAGAGATGGTGATCATAAAATTTTGGGTAATTTCTCCTTTACACAATTAAAAATCTTCAAATAGCTAGCTATTGTACTAATCAATGTTGTCTCATTTGATTTCAGACCTTCTACAGGTGTGAGGGGGGATACGAGGAGGCCACGGCAAAGGTTATCGATGCCGAGTGCAGGAGCCTACAACAAAACTTACGGCACGGGGCTTGCGTGCAGGCTATTCGAGACTACTACGCCTCGCGTGGTATTAAGAAGCCCAAGCCGGCGTGCCACGATAAGTTTCTGAAGAAGGAGCGTACATGAAGGTAATTACCTATTCTTAAGGTCTTCTACTTAGTTTCCTCGAATTGATTTGATTCATATGCATAGCGCTCAAGTACGTTTCTCTTTACTAACTTAGGTGCCACCGAGATGGTGTGCAGATCAGATGGATTGTTGGGAGGTGTTGGTCGATGAGTGGTGATCAAACGAATGGCGTGCCTAGCACAACAATGCCAAGGAAAAGCATGCCCAAATGGAAGGTGTGCCACACCATCAAGGCAGTGCCAACTTATTTCAGTACGGGCGAAACTGGGTATGTGGTTTGCTTCATGATTCATGCAATTCATTATTCATGCTAGCTTCAGACCTTTAATTACTAATTTACTATGTTCCTCTTTTTCACGAAAAACACAACAAGGCAGAGGTGGCAGAGGTGTTCGACCTCTATGCCATGGCCCATACTGGGCCGTACAAGAAGGTCAAGGCATTCGAGCCATCTGACCTCGATAATCCAAAGAACTTCACCAACGTCTCCTCCCATAAAAAACTCCTGAAGTACATAGATGAGGGGAAGGCGAGGAAAGGGGAGGACTTTAACCCGAGCCAACAGTCTGTGTGCCAGAAGGCCAGTCAGACCCCTCCGCCGGTGCCAGAGATTGCTCTGGGGACCACGGTGAGTTTAATTTGAATGGTTATTAGTTACTAGTATTAACATTTGAGTGTCGTCATGCTAACTAGACATTGCAAAATATCTTTGGTGCAGCGTACCTCCAGACAAGCATCACACGATCCTTCTCTAGGTGGTACCGGCACAAGCCACGCCGGTGCTTCACCTCCGTGATGACGCTAAGTTTTCTCAAGTTTTTTGCTTAACTAATGCATAATGACCTAGGCTTAGCTTTATTTCCTCCAATATGCTTACCATAATGACCTAGACTTAGCTTATTTTCCTCCAAAATGACATAATAAGCTTACTTAGCTCCAAAATGATCCATTTTACCTTAGTTAGCTCTAAAACGATCTATACTTAGCTTTGTTTCCTCCAAAATGACCTAATTAGCTCCTATATGCTAAGTTATCTCTAATATGCTTAATTACCTAGGTTTGCTCAATAATAACAGACACTTAGCTTACTTATGTCAAAAATGTCATAATTAGCTTAATTAGGTTTGAAATGGCATAACAACCTTGGTAACCTCATATATGGCATATACTTAGCTTATTTTCCTCAAAAATGACATAATAAGCTTAATTACCTCCAAAATGATCAATTTTACCTATGTTAACTCCAAAATGACCTAAGTTAGCTCTAATATGGATAGTTACCTAGGTTAGCTCAATAAATACCTATACTTAGCTTACTTATGTCAAAAATGATATAATATGCTTAGTTAACTAAAAATGATCCATTTTACCTAGGTTAGCTCAATAATGATCCATTTTACGTAAGTTAGCTCCAAAATGGTCCGTTTTACCTAGGTTTGCTGCAAAATGATTCATTTTACCTATGTTAGCTCTAAAATGATCCATTTTACCTAAGTTAGTTCCAAAATGATCCATTTTAGCTAGGTTAGCTCCAAAATGATCCATTTTAGCTAGGTTGGCTCATAAATGATCCATTTTACTTACATTAGTTCATCAATGTCATTTTTACGTAGGTTATCTCCAAAATGACCCATTTTAGCTAATTTAGCTCCAAAATGATCCATTTTGCCGAAGTTAGCTCATAAATGTCATGTTTACCTAAATAGCTCATAAATGTCATATACTTGTTCTTCTTCTAAGTTTTTTTGTTTCCCATTTTGCAGATTTCAAAAACTTCACGGAAGCTTTGCATTGATGGAGGGCTTGTTTTCCCTTTCTGTTTTCATTTTCGAACAATGTGGAACTTGCGTTGTGGAATGTAGTATGAATATATGGATGAACTATGTATGTTGAACTTGCTATGTATTTGGATATGGCATATGTATGTGGAACTTGCTATGTATTTGGATCTGTCATATGTATGTGGAACTTGCTATCTATGTGTTTGATGTGAAATATATATATATATATGTTTGCTGTGAAATATCATATATTTGCCATGAAAGTTGTTGGATATAAGAAAAAACAGAACAAAAAGAGGCAATGCAGCCTCTTTGCCGTCTGCCATCAACGGCAAAGGGGCCTTTGCCGTCTGCCACAGATGGCAAAGAGGCCACGTCGTAGCAACCTATGCAATATGGGAGCTATAACATTTGGTTACTTTGTCGTCTATGGCAGACGGTAAAGGATGTGCGAGTTTGTCGTCCGCGGGCAGACGACAAAGGCTGCCGTTAGCCACCTAACGTGGCTAACGCCTGTTGTTTATCGTCCACATTCTTTGCCATCTGCCACCGATGGCAAAGGTTCTTTGCCGTTAGCTTTGAGGAAGCAGACGGCAAAGAACCTATTTACCATAGATTTCTTTGTCAGGCAGCTTTGCCGTCGGTGGTAGATGGCAAAGAGGTTTGCCGTCCGCTTTTGGTTCTTTTGCCGTCTGCCATGGCAGACGGCAAAGTAGCTGACTACTATAGCACGCCGGTCCGCGCTCCCGTTCCTGCTCTCGTCGCCCCGACTGCGCCAGCGCCCATCTCTGTGGCATTCATGGGCTGGGCGCCGCACATTGTCGCCGAGCTTGATGCCATGGGGTTCCACGAGGTCTCCGCCAACTTTCATGCGCCCGTGCACCTGCCAGCGCATGCGCCTGCACGTGCACTCACATGCGCGCTCGTGCTGCTGCCCGTGCACCTGCCAGCGCATGCGCCTGCGCGTGCACTGACACGTGCGCCCATGCCGGTGCCCGTGCAGACGAATGTCTCTGCCATGCCGTTGCCAGCGCCTGTACCCTCGCAGGTGCCAGTGCCCCACTGAGCGGCATGGATCGCCGCTGTCGACCGCTTCCTCGCACCAACGCCAGTCTCCTCCTCACGCCAGTTGACTCGCTCCTGGAGACCGAAGTCCAGAACCTTCTAGCCTTCCTTGAAGCTAGGGCCAATGTCTAGGAGTACGCCAACAACAGCACAAGACGCCACCGTCGCCGTCGCCATCTGTCAGTGACCCGACGACACAGAGCACGGCGGAGGAGCCGCTTCCCACCGCAAGACACCCCCGCCGTCGATGCGTAATCTAAATTTTCCATGAAAAACATTTGGATTTCCATGCTAAAATCTGAACGTTTGGGATTTATCTTTTTCGTTTATTTTAGTTCGATCGTTGTATGAATGTAAAGTCGGTGTGAGACTGAATGAAATCTATGGTTTGATCAATTGAATGTTCTGCTAGAGCCGTATCAAATAAAATATAAAACGTCATCAAGCCACATGTATTCCTTCTCATCGCAAATATTTCATATTAAATACCATGTCAATTCCAAATATTTTTTTAGGGAATTCAATTCCGAAAACTTGTAGGGCGTAACCAGTCCCCTTGTTCGAGCACTAGGCGATACATCTATTTTTCCACGCATTTAATTATTACAGAGTAGTAGATAAATAGTACTACAACTAGCCTAACTTGTCTGTCACGGTCACTTTTGTTCCTAAACTTGTTACATGTATAATACTACTAGTACGTGAAACTGGTGCCGTAACTTGTGAACGCGTCCCGATATGGTCAATGAACATTTCCCGCGCGTTCTTCGTGTTTGCTCGTGCGTCTAAACGTAGAAGGGGAGGAGAGAGAGAGAGAAGACATCGAACCCACTAGTAAGTTAAGGCGAATAGTACGTCCTAATGAGCCGGTCCTACTAATGTATTATTATCCATTAAATAGGCCTTTGTAATATAAAAACATTATATCAACAAAGAGGGGTACAACAAATGTTGCTACTATGTTGCCTATTGACGTGCGGCTCGAAGGCCCTGGTCGCATGTTCGATCCTCGTCCCTTTTCATTTATAATTTATAATTTATATATGGGTAAAAATTTGTTCCATGATAGGTGGGCCCCTCGGTGTGTAGTTTGTAGCACTTTAATTTGTGGGTCGAAATTTGTTCCATTATAGGTGGAATATCGGTGTGTAGTTTTGTAGCTTATTTGTAATAATTAAAGAGAACAACAGAGTTTTTTTGCAAAAATACCATGGTGTAGCGTGGAAGGTGAAAAAGGGCGTGCGAAAGAGCGATGACCGAGCCAGAGGGAAATCAGTTGGGGGAGGTGCGGGGGTTGCAACGGTGTTTGGAGTAGTTGTGGGCCGAATGCTATGAAAATATAATCTGAAGCCACCGGAATAAATGTCTTCACAATTAAATCCAAGGTTGGAGTCCCCCTCATAATGTAAATAACTCCGGCTCTGTGAGGGATGGAGAGGTAGCTTCAATGTGTGGAAGATACGGTGTGAGAAAGCAAGGTCAATCGAGACATGGATAGATAGAGAGACAAAGTGAGTGTGGTCCGGCATTCGTTGAAAAGATATATACGCTACAAAAAATACACTTCCGTGATGATACGTGTTTGTCACAGTAGGTCACATTTGCTATCATGCATGTACATCCATGACGAGTTTAGGACATAATGAAGATAGTCATACCTGTGCTGTCATAGAAGTGTTCCATGACATTACCAAAATTATAATCACGGAAGTGTCCACTTCCATGACGATAGATTGCGCGTCATAGAATAGTTTTCGTCAAGGGTAACCGACACATGGCATCCACCGTAACAAGTCGCCGTTAAGCTATCGGGTTCCTGTTTCGATCCGATAACCCATTAACAGCCCGTACCAATGGGGATTTTCCACGTGTAAAATTCTCAATGGCCAGAGGAACCACGTGTCGCCTCACCATTGGGACAGATGTCATCCACTCATTGGACCGAAGGAGCCTATGATACGTCAACACATGGCACGGCCCAATAGAGGCCTATTCCGGTGAAAAGGTCGGCCCGTATCACTTGGTCAAAAGGTAGCAGCCCGGCCCACGGAAAGCCTATTAACGGCCTGTTCGCATATAGCCCATTTATAGCCCGCTAGGTCACGACCCGTTATGGCTTTCTGAATTAGGCCCAATGGCGTCATCTGGGCCGTCCAGTATGTTTCCATCCCGTTGTAACTTCCGGCCCATGTATGGCCCATGACCTCTTTCGGCCCATATGAGGGCCTTTGTAATTCTTGGCCCATTAATGGCTCGTGGTGAAACTGGCCCATAATGAACAGTGTATCACTTTATACACATTAACGGCCCATTAGTCCGTCGGCCGTTTCCAGCCTGTGTTAACTTTTGGCCTTCTAAGGGCCCATTTATTCTTGGGCTCATTTCCAGAATTCGAGGGCTCATTTCCGGTCTGTTACTGGCCTGTTCCGCTTGTGGGCCAAATTCAGCCCGTGGTTACAGTCGACCTGTTTGTGGCCCATTAACCCGTTGGGCTGTTTTTATAGGATCATCAATTACGTCCTATTAGCGACCCGTTATGGTCGGGCCATAAAACAGACGATTTCCACTCTAGCCCATTTACGGCCAATTTATCCGTTATTGGTCCACAAATAGTACGACCCATGTTTGGCGAAACGATTATACGACCCGTAGAAGGCCAATAGATGAGATGGCCCGTTTAAGGCCGATGGATCTTATGGACCATAGAAGTCCCATGGACCCTACGGCCCGTAGAAGGCCATGGATCGTATAGCCCGTGGAGGCCCATGGTCACTACAAGAGGTCGCAGGACCATGGTCATAATAGTTCGTGTGTTGCCATGGTTATTGTGGCCTAGTTATAAAAATAGGTTATTGTGGCCACTAGAAAAACGCGGAAAAAGAACTACAGTGACTACAAGCAAACAACTAAACAAGGTAATAAGGAAATAAATAAGCAAGCAACTAACGCTAGGCTATTACGGCTATTACACATATTACATCCACTGGACATCAAAGTTCGCCACCAGGTGAAATAGAGGGAACAAAGCAGCATATTACATACACTGGCTATCTAAATTGGCCAGCGGTGCAAATAAACACGGCAGCAAAACAAGTATGTAACTAAAACAACTTTAGAAGATCTCAAGAAACGTTATGCTGGGTATCCACCATGCTGGCAATAAGCTTTGCAAGCTTATTACTTTTGTCCTGTTTGGTGCTAAAATCCTCCAACACTTGTTGTTGCACCTGAAAGTATGCATCTGAATGCTCGAGGGACTTCCGCAGTCCTTCCTCTTCTCGTCGCAGCATAGTCAATCGATGTCTTTCAGCTTGTAGTTGAGACTCAAGAAACCGAACTAATTCAGACAGTGAGTTTGAATAGCTTGTGCAAGCAGTAGTGGCCAGTAACTCGAACACTAAACCAAGACAAGACTTTGGAGTTGTCTCACTGTCTTGAAGATAGTTTTCCTTAGCTGTTTTATCAACTTTGTTGGAGACCAACAAGGATGTCTCACTATCCTGAACCTTATCTGCATTACTTCCTTTACCATTACTTAATAAGGCACTCTTCCGCAATATTTTGTCAGCATTCTAAAAGAAGAAACAAGCAGACACATAACATGTTTAGCATGTACTAGTATATGAAACTCATTTCGGTGAACAAATTCATTAGTAAGGTGGACAAGATTAAACTAGCAAGTCTTCTATTGCCCAGTAGTACATAATAAAAGCATCAAACAAACATATATCTGTGTCCTATGGTCACTACATTGTCTTGCCAAATCAAAATAGAGACACGGTTCAAATCATATCCATTTAAGACAAAGCAGCACTGAAAGAATACAAAGCGTGGGAAACTACACGGCACAACAAGATTTCAGATGGGTACCACGGGTCTACATGTGAAACAACGCTATTGGCTCTGTTGTGATGCTAGTAATGTGCATGCTATGAGAAGTCAACTATATACACAATTGAAATTGAAATCAACAGAGCTATTTATAAGAGCAAACCTGTTAAAGAAAGATGTGTAAACATACCTGTTGTGCCATTGGAGTTTCTATTGGATCCTTCAATTTAAAATTATGAGTAAATAAAATGATACAAGAGCAAAGTAGTATGGACAATACCAATGGAATCTTAAATGAGAATAGTTGTTCTTCAGGTTTAATCACTTCTACATGAACAGAGTACAGTAAGACGCAAGAATATAGTACTTGAAATAGAAAATGAGCTCATGGACCTTACCACATTCTTGGTTCGGGACCAGTACGGAACAAGGCGTTCCCAGTCATTGTCCAGTAAATGTCTCTTAGGAGAACGTAAGGGAATTTGTTGACTTTCTTTGCTAGTGAAGTACGTTCTCTTCATGTAATTCCGATAGTGCCACCAAGCATTCTTGAAGATAGCAGAGGTATTAGCACAGGTTACCTCATCCTGAGTTTCCAAATCGGTCCTTCTCTATAGAGAAAAATGGGAAAATTTGTTGTATTATAACCATCATGGAGGTAGAATGTATAGGACAAGCAACGTAATTGCCATGAATAACATTACTTACACATAACTCCTAGATAAACACCTGCAACTGGCATTTTGCTTCATGTTCAGTATAATATTTCCATGATGGGAAGATATGCACATAAGATTTAACAACATCAAATGCGATAGATGCTAAACTACAACTAGCTGGTTGTGCTTCCTCCACAGGAATAGGTGTACTAACTGGTGGAGTTGGGGTTCGCCATCGTAGTACTCGCGCTTTGGGAACTGGAGCTGCCTTACAAACTACTCTTGTTTGGGAGCTCTGTGGTGGAGATGGTGCGGTGTCAACAGGAACTAGGTTACTATCTGCTGGGGTTGGGTTTAGATTGGGTGAAGCTGGTTCTCTGTCCATCACAGTAGGGGTACAATTTGCGAAAGTCTGGGTTATGTGTGGTAGGGCTGGTTCTCGTGCATGTACAACTGGGGTGCTATCTCCACCAAGAGGTAGAACTGTTTTATTTGAAGACCGTGTTTTTACTCTACTAGATACTGCCATCACCCGCTCCAATTCAAATGGCTGATAAGCAGGAATCATAGTTGAATGTACAAACATTGTATGATAGACAAATGCAATAGATAGTGCAGAAAAAAGAGGGCATTAAATAGTTGACATGTATATTGTTTAACTAAAACATATAGCATGACATAATTTCACATATATGATGTCTATCTAAACTGGATAGCATAGCATAACATAATTCAAAGATATGATGAATAACTAAACAGGATTGCATGACATAATTCACATACATGTTATCTAAGTAATCAGGATCGCATGATTTAATTCACATATGTGATTTATATGCTAAGCAGAGGGCATTCGCATATATGATGTCTGAACAAAGAACAAGGTTTTGAATACTGTGTATATGATGTCTAAACTATGCAATGCAAGACACCATATGCATGATATGAGCAGTATAACTGTGCCAAGTTAGAGCATACACCTTGGTGGGGGAATAGGACTAGTCATCTGTCTCTGAATCAATCTCTTACGAGCTATCAGGACCCATCAAGAGATCTGCTTCGACAAGTAGCACTGTCTACTCTGTAGGCCTTTTTTCACACCAAATTTTTCTATCACCCACTCAAATGGCCGATTCACAGGAAGAGTACATTGTCGACAAATGGAAATGTAATGAAGAAAAGAATGGGCAAGATATCATTCAAATATATGATGCCTGGTAAAACAGGATGGCATAGCACATTTCACATATATTATGGCTGGCTAAAAGACACGAGACTGGATAATTCCCATATATGATATAGAAACTAAACAGGTGGCATTACAGAACATGTCTAAACTAAGCAGATGACATATATAATGTCGAAAGTAGGCACTACAAGGCAATATATGCATGATATGACTAACATCATCATGTCAAGTTAGAGCAAACACCTTGGGGGGTAAATAGGAGTGGTCGGCTACGTCTGAATCCGCCTCAGAACATATATCTTCCTCTGGATTACAATTTGGAGAGGGGGAGCGGTTTCCATTGAACCCACCATGGAGCGATGTCCGCATGACATTGTATTGCCGCGCAAAACTCTTCTCTTTTGCTCCATGTTCAACATGACTGTGTACAATATCTGACATGCATACAAAAAAAATATAGTGAGATTATGTAAGGAGGGCATGCAGAAATCTAGAGTGATGGTAATGACCAGTGGATGGATCCAAAAATAATGATAGCAGGCTGATGATTGCTTTAATTTAATAAAAATAAAGATGATGATTGCTTTACTATTTGTTTCCCACCCAAGATGAACAACGTAGGCATACCGTAGCTGAACAATATATTAAACAGAGATACAATTCATTACTGCCTCGACATTTGCCCCACAACTAATATAGAACTCAAGTTTGAACATTAATTTGGACCTGACTTGGAGTCTAAGAGGTGAATAGGACAATAAAGTAGCAGGTAATATTAAGCAATGCATAACATAAGCAGAAACAAAAGAGTGTGACCTCTCATCTGGGCCCGTGTACTCCTCAGGTTCATCTGCTGAGTCGATGACGGTGATGCCGTTGCGGTGGGTGCCAGCGGCAGGGAAGGAGATCTTCGGCGGCGAAAGATGGGCAGGAGTCGTGACGTCTTTTGGTGGATGCTTCTGTCGATGGAGCAGCTCAGGTGAGGTGGACAACGTCGTGGAAGGAGCAGGACAAACCACACAAAGTTTTCTTCGACACCTACCTATAATTGAACTAATTTTGTAAGGGCTCCTTTTGCTTGCATGATTCTAAAAATGCAGGGATAGGAAAAACATCGGAATAGGATAGGAATGAACATGGGAAACAGAGCATTTGTAAACACATGATTTATGTTGACTTGGGTGTTTGGTTCAAAGGAATTGGAAGAGCAGAGGAATGAAAAGAAACATGGAAAAATTAAAGTGAAACCATATGAAAGCATGTACAGTTAGAATGTTATTCTGCCACTAATGCACTTGGTCTTATTTTCATGCATAGGATTTTGAAAAGTAGGTCCAGGTGGATGTTTTGCTCCATTCCTTTCAACAAAATGCATGAATAATTGAATAGTAGAGTGCCATAGGAAAATTTCCTATTGCTATGTTTTTCCTTTGAACCAAAATAGACCTAATGGATCAACATGAATGTAGAGTAATAAGTGATGCGACAAGTGTACAACCTCTTTCCCGTAGCCGTGTCGACCTCAGCATCATCGGGTTGGTCACTCAAGAAGTTGAGGTAGAGGTGGTTGCCGGAGGTGTGGAGGAAGATCTGAGGAATCTGTAGACGGCGTCCAGGGCACTCCTCGGTTGTGATGGATGGTTCTGTCATTGGAGCAGCTCCGCCGAGCCATAAGACGTCGAGGCTGAAGCAGTACAAGACAAACATCGTTAATATCAAGTGGGATTCTAATAACATCTCCAATAGATAATGTAAAATACATTACAAAAAACTGAATTACCAAAAAATGATAGATGTAAAATTTACATCACCAAAAAACACCTGAGTAGCACAGATGAGGTAAAAACTATTGACTCTGAACTTAACTGTCGAAACTGAAATTTATTGTGGAATCCAAATGTTACTATGAAAACTGAACCCAGTGGTAGCAGAGAGGCACTTCACATGTAGTTTAGGGAGGGCCTGTAGTTCATCTTCAACCTGCACCCCCCTGAGCCGCCAGCCACAACCGGCCGAACCGCCTGCCCCCGCCACCCGCGGCCGGCGGTGCTCCCGCGTCGCCTCGCCGACCAGAAACCATTCCCCACCCCCGC
>NC_057805.1:167838842-167847183 GCF_018294505.1 Triticum aestivum | reverse complement strand
GACCACCGCCCCCACCCTAAACCCTAAGATAGATAGTGGGGTATCTCTCCGATGAGCCCCCCTCCCCACTGCGGGTGGTTCTTCCTTAATTCCGGTGAGCCCCCCACCCCCTAAAAATCGGCTAACCCAAAAGTCGTTTCAGTCGACTGAAGGGTAGCTAAATCAGAGCAGAGCAGCAGCACGAGCGAGGGGGAGAGTAGCAGCAGCAGCAACGCGAGCGAGCGAGCAAGTGAGAGCTGGAGCAGTAGCAGCAGCGCAAGCGAGCAAGCGAGAGCTGGAGCAGCAGCACATCCAACTGGTATGGACGCCGCCGTCGAAGGGTCCTCGCACTGGGGGAGAGCCGCTGTGGAGATGTTGCCCGCGACACTGCTTAGACGTAGCCATGTCATGGGGGTGCGGGATGGAGCACCGTCGGCGCCGGGAGGTCGAGTTAAGGAGAAGGTGTGATGCGGTGAGTGTACAACCTCTTTGGTGGCGTTGAGTAGGCCTCGGCTTCGTCCGAGGAGTCGGTGAGGATGTTGCAGTTCCGATGGAGCAGGTTAACGCGGCGCTGTGGGGATTGAGCAGCCGCGATAGACGAGGCGATCGTCGAAGCAGCTCCTTGGAGGTGGAGGACGGGACATATGAACCGGCGGGACGATGAGATGGACGATGGATCCTCATCTGGGGAGGTGGATGAGGGATGTCGAGCTGTTGTGGTGGACGACGTCGTCAGGGAAGAGGCTCCGACTGGGAAGCGGTGACGTGGCGGACGAAGGAGGGTGGGGTTTCACAGCTGCAGCAGAGAGGTTATGGTGGCCTAGGATTTCGAATGGCAAAAATGAGGTGATGGGAGGGGGAACCATGACTTAGGGACGCGCTTGTCCAAAATGTAGGGTGTGTTACAAAAGTACCGCCACCGATTTTAACTAGCGGCCATTTTAGCTTAGGGTTAGAAGGGGGATTTCGTTTGTCGGGATTTGGCAGCTGGAGGGAGATTTCGCGCGCGTTGTAGTTTCGGCATAGCAAGGCACGGGTTGTGAAGGCGCGAGTTTTGGGAGCACGATATCTGAATTTTTGGGATATAACAAGGCGCAGATTGAATTTTAGGGACAAGCCTAACATGTAATATTGTACTTGTGCGTACCAAATCAATTCACACTTCCCTCAACTTAAAAAACAAAAAAAAAAGTATTCACGCCACACAAAGAGAGAGTCTTGTTCCGTTTTACTATACAAATGCTATTCAAAGCTATGAATCCATGTTATGTCCAATTAATTTTTTTCGCTGGTTGTATATTGCATGTAACCTACTCATACCAACATTTTAGTGCATTCCAAATGTCTATTCTACCGCTGCAATTCAAACTAAATTTTAATTCGTTTCTCTATTTGAATAAGAATCTACAATGATGATTATTGCCAACTTCAACCATCATTGGTGTATTACCTTAACAACACACCACATGATCACTATAGAGATAGATATGAACTATGTGTACTATATGATCTCGAATTCAATTTTTTAATACACTTGGTGTTGATTCGAAATAATAGTACATTTGATGTACTAACTAGATATTCATAATCTAAACCACGTTCCACACGTACACCGTGTTTATCACACAAAGTATAGTGCCCCGCCCCCTACATTATGACAATATTTATCCCTGAGCTGCAAACGCCACACATTATCCCAAATTATAATAAATATTCTACATTATGATATCTCGTTCAAATATACATATCCACTATTTTATAATGAATTATGATCTCTGTTCGTAATTTACACCTTCACTTTCCTCTTCTCTTTGTTGCTAGCTGGAGCCAACTTTCTATCGTGCATGCACACGCCCGCCCCCCTCTCACCCTCCCTCGGCGTCCCCTCTATCGCACACATTCGTTATTTCTCTTTAGGTCGTTCACCCACGGTGTGTGTAGGCCTCCCGGCTCCTTCTTTCTGGCGCACACCGGCCGATATACCTCTCTAGCCAAGTGTGCCTACCACAAACACACACTTCCCCACTTCTCTTCTCATCGTCCATGACCCTATGTCCAATACGGTTCCACGCAGGTGCACATTCCCGCCCCTCTTTTCATCGATCTCATACTCGCACACTCCTCCCCCCCTCGACATAGTAGGCCTCTTGCACCACCTCCTAGCCAAACCCCTCTCCCCCTGTCCGTCTCTGAACCTTATTTGCTTCTACCACATGCATGCATGTATACGTACCGATCACCCTACATATAGCTTGGTCGACTATAATTCTTTTTCCCCATGCACTGATAGACTTACCTCACTAGTTATGTCTCTCCCTTTCTCGGACACACGACGGTTGATCTTCCTATGTAGTTATGTTTGTTTACCACGACCATATCGTCCCCCCTCATCATACTTGCATACCTCCCGACCCGTCTCTCACACGCACGTGCATAGACAGACTGACATCCCCGGCCCTCTCTTATTGATATTGCACTCATACAACCCGTTTGTCTAGCAGGCCTCTCCCACCATTTGTGAGAAGCAACTCCACCACCAACCCTCTGACACTCTACCTTTGTCTTTCTACCAACCTAATTCCTCTGCTACACATATGCATGGATGCCGATCGATCTCCCTCAATACATAGCTAGGTCTCCCTCCTTCTCCACACATAAACTAGTCGATCTACCTCTTTATAGTTAGGTCTCTCCCCCCTCCCCCCCACAACACACCGATAGTCAAACATTGTAGGTAGGTATCCATGCCATAGAGAAAAACTACACCTCTGCCCTCTCAAATTCCAGTAGGCCACCCGCCCTATATCTCTGACGTGGGAAAAAACAAATTCGATGGCACTCTTTATCGATCGCGCAGCCACACACTTCATCCATGTTTTTGATTCTATCGGTATCTCACGCCGATGATCCCTCCACTCTCTTCTCATGGTTCGCTCCCTCTATATATGATATATCCATGACTCTGTTTCGCACACATTGCTTATGTTATGGTTTTTTGTTTGAGATATCATCGACACATTGCCTCTGTATCGCACAAACCATCTCTATCACAACCACCCACGTATGTACCTACACCTAAAGAAGAGGTGCACGCACGACGCACGTACTCACGTCTCGTTCCCGGCCACACCCGCGCGGGAACATGGTTGAGTTCATTTCTGTACGAAAAGGCAGCCCACGTGATAATTTGACGCGTGTAGTAGTTGTTTACTCAAAGGAGGGTCATGTACCACGTGTAGACGGAACAAAGTTCGACTTGATGCATTAGTATTAAATAAAGTTATATTCCTCAATGGCACGTACAGATATAAAATGATTGTCGTCGGGGAAAAAAGAAAAATTCACTCCACTATATACAATGGAGCCGGCCTGCCGGGGTTTGTCTCTCGTCACACCATCTCACACAAGGCGGCGGTGGCCTCTCTCTCTCACCACTGGTCACTGATCCGGCCGCGTCCTGTCCGCCGGCGGAATAGGAGGATTTGCATCGTTTCTCTGTTCGACGGCGTTGAGGCAGCACGTCCCGATCTGCGGTACCCGCTGTTCTCTCTGACCAAGCTTCGGTGCGGTAGGGCCTTCACCACTGGCTCGCTGTCATAGTATGGGCAGATCCCAGCCGCCGGCGCCCTCCTAGTTACATCCCGACGACCCTCAGGTACAGCTTCCTCCGGCCTTACTCCACTGCCCATCTTCCGACGTTGCTGCATGTGGATCCTCTTTAGTTGTTTGCTTAAAACGTATCTCGGCCGGCGTACTTTCCATCTTGCAATCTCGTCCTCCAACCGTTTTTGATAAACCACCATGCTGCTAACTTTCCCTTATTACATGGAATATGCTTCTTTTTTGTCAGCGTATGTGTCTTCTAATCGTGTTATTGGGTAGTAATTGTTTCCTTTCTAACTCCTTTTGCAAATAGGGCTATCTATTTCACCTCGTTGCCATTGCGACCTTTTGGTGAACTACACAAATCACTTTTTTCTTAAGAGTGTTTTGTGCAGTTCCGCCAAAATGTCACACGGGCAACATTTTTACATTTCTGTGGGACTGCGGAAAGGGAGATTGGTTTTGCTATCCTCCTCATCCAACTCGATGCCTAATCTTCTCCAACAAGTAGTTAGTCCTAAAGAGAGATCGCAGAGGTGATAGGATTCTATTTGTGTGTGTTATGTTTCATCATATAGTTCCACTATTATTGTAATCACACTGTTTGGATTACAAACAGGATGGCGAGCTCGATTTTAGTGGAGCTGCACAAAATGATCGGATTGTGATGTCCTCCATACACCTCTTTTTTGGCTACAGAGCTGGGTGAAACTAGCTGCCAACCAATGAACACTGTGCCCAAGAAATGGAGCCATGCCTACAAACAACATCAATCAATTATATATATTTCTTTATTTGTACACCTTCTCACAACTTTGTCTTCAGTTGTGATGTGAACATTGGCACTGATCTGCGAACCATTGAGATGCATTAGCAGCCATGGTAGTTTTATTTGTATTTGACAGAATGTTGTAATGAGACAATCTTGAGGCAAGAAGACACATGAATCCTAAGTTGAAACCATTTTTTTCCTGTGGGAACCAAAGTTGAAACCTTCTTAGCATCATAGTACAATTTCATTAAAATTATGCGTACATATAAACAAAGCCTGAAGGATTGATAGCAATGCCAAAAACAATTTAACTTCATTTCGCCGGCATGTGGGACATCCTTCATCCGGCTCCACCTGCCATGCAACAATATTGAGTGCACAACTGCAGGGAAAGATTCACCCCGGTGTTGCGCTGTAGTACTAATGACTAAGCAGTCAAACCACAGAGCCCCACCTTCACCACAGTAAGTTGCTCAGACGAAGCAACCATCATTTCTCTATTGGTTGAATCCGCTGGTACTCCCATATTAACTAGAGTAATAAGTTGCTCGGTGGCTTGCAGGATGAGGAGAAGCTTTTTCTTTACGATAGTGCACTTAATACAGGCGGTGGACGTGCAGCAGTTCATTTGGTGTCAGATTGCCAGAAGTATCTAGACTATAGTACCATCATCATTGTTCGACTTTCAGAAGAGGCGAAGAGCCAAGCGCACGGTCACCTAGTCACAGTATAACCGGCCGCGTTTGCACGAATTTTCTAACGTAGTACAATCTGAGTGGATTGCTCCAGTGGTCATCACACGTGAGCCAATCGATTCGCACCCTTCCGTGCTCCATTTTTTCTTGCGTTCCTTCCTCCGTCCAGCATGCTGACAAGTGGGCCCCATGCTAATGTATGCCAGTGTGGTAGTCAATTATTTTGGCAAAGTCAGCTATCCCACCCTTTCGATGCCACGGTAATGTGCCCACTAGAAACAAGTTAGACTTGTTCGGTTCAACCGCCTCCCTAGGTGTTTGGAGAGGAATTGGCCAGCGCGAGGCAGTTCTATAGGTGGGCAGGCGGCAAAAAACACAGACGCGCGAACCAGCTAGACGAGGCAGGGGAGCTTCTATTCGCAGGGGACATGGCATTGGCTACTGGGCGGCAACAGGCGGTCATCCGGGTGCGCCCTAAAGGAATGAAGAGGCATCCTATATCAAGAAGTACCCACTTCCCTACCATTAGCTCATCTAACAGAACTCTCAAGTTAACTATGTTGAGGCTGGTGTAGTCATGAGATGGGTGACCGGATGGGAAGTGGACTTGATGTTAACTACAGGGATGGGTTACTGCAAAGGTTTATTATAAACCTTTGCAGTGACCCATCCGTCTAGTTAATATCGAGGTCTTTGTTTTGTAATTTTTGACATTTTTTGTTTTTTGAACACATGTTAATTGAAGGTTTATCGCGTTACTTTTTAATAATTTTTATTTTTTGAACACATGGTAATTGACTTGAAAGAAGGTCTATCGCGTTACTTTATGACATGTTTCCAAAAATGGTGATATGACCTCTATCAACTTATAAGTCATGTCTGTCAAATTAACCTCGAGGTACTTGTTCTCAAATTAACCTCTCAACCTTGCCGGAGTGCTGCAATGTGTCAGCGTTAATTGCAAGATGAGCCACCAAGCTAGTAATGGAGTTGCCAACATGCTCAAAGTGCACGCAACATTGAATAGAAGGAAGCATGCCTAGGAAATTAATGCGTTCTTAGGGAGGCCCTTTGCTCAAAGAGCAAGTACTCTTTCAGTTATACTATAAGACTAGCCACAGTGGGAGTAACTTCAGTAATAACATCGAGTCCAACTCAGCAAATTTGCTTATGTGGCAATGAGTTAATGAGGAGAGAGGTATTCTGAGTAACTTAGCTAGTTACTGTAGCATCACATGTCCTAGTGCAATATGAGTCTATAACCTAATAAATGAAGATTTGCATGTTACCACACTTATGTTACTACCCACTATGCGAAGAGGCTTCCTATATCAGCAAGAACCAGCTTCCCTACCGATTGCTCATCCAATAGAACTCCCAAGTTAACTGTGCTGAGGCTAGAGTCGTCATCAGATGGGTGACCGAATGGGAAGTGGATTCAATGTTAAACTAATGGGATGGGTTACAATAAACGTTTCTTTCACTACAGGAAACAGCTACTTTGCCGTCTGCCACGGCGGACGGCAAAGGCTCGAAAGGCGGACAACAAAGACCTTTGCCGTCAGTCGCGGATGGCAAAAGGCTCCGGCAAAGAATGCTACGGTAAACAGCTACTTTGCCGTCTGCTTCCTGGCGGCGGACGGCAAAGGCTCTTTGCCGTCTGCGGCGGACGGCAAAGAGGGCGGACGGCAATAATTGCGCTGTCAGTCCGTTAAGTGGCTAACGGCAGACCTTTGCCGTCCGCCGCTGACGGCAAAATTTCTCTGGTCTTTGCCGTCTGTCGTATGATGTCATCTACACGTCACTAGATGGCAGGTTCTTTGCCGTCTGCCACAGATGGCAAAGTCTTTGTCGTGTGCCACTGTAGGCAAACTGACCAAATGGGTCAGCTCCTAGGAAGCACAGTTGGCTGCCACGTGGCTTCTTTGCCGTCCGCGGCGGACGGCAAAGAGCTCTTTGCCGTCGGTGGCAGACGACAAAGAGCCTGCATATTGGCTGTTTTTTCTGTTTTTTATTAAATCCCACAATTTGCACAGAAAATATATATGACATATATAGATATATTTCCATATCACATATCCAGCACATAAGTTTCATATCACATATCACATATCACATCAGTTTCATCCATACACATTGTTCATACATAAGCAAGTTCCATCCATACACATTGTTCCATCCATATATATATTACAATGCAAAGTTACAGGAAGATAGCAAGTTCCATCATAGCAAGCTAGATACAATGCAAAGTTTCATCAAAGGAAAAGCAAGCACTCCATCATAGCAAGCTAGCTTCCATGAAGTGAATGAAATCTGCAAAATGGTAAATAAGAAAGTTAGAAATAGGTGACTAGAACAAGAAGAAGACTAGAACAAGAAGTATAAACTGGATCATTTATAAGCTAACCTAGGAGCTACTCAGGTAAATTGGGTCATTTTAGAGCTAACTTGGATAAACTGGATCATTTATAAGCTAACCTAGGTAAGATGGGTCATTTTGGAGCTAACCTAGGTGAAATGGGTCATTTTGGAGCTAACCTAGGTGAAATGGGTCATTTTGAAGCTAACGTAGGTAAAATGGATCATTTTGGAGCTAATCTACGTAAAATGGGTCATTTTAGAGCTAATTTAGCTGAAATGGATCTTTTTGAGCTAACTTAGGTGAAATGGATCATTTAAGAGCTAATTTAGGTGAAATGGATCGTTTTTTAGTTCACTTAGGTCAAATGGATCGTTTATGAGCTAAATTAGTTGAAATGGATCGTTTATGAGATAACCTAGGTAAGATGGGTCATTTTGGAGTTAACCTACGTGAAATGGGCCATTTTAAAGCTAACGTAGGTAAAATGGATCATTTAGGAGCTAATCTAGGTAAAATGGGTCATTTTTGAGCTAACTTGGATGAACTGCATCATTTATAAGCTAACCTAGGTAAAATGGGTCATTTTGGAGGAAAATAAGCTAACTCTAGGTCATTATGGTAAGCATATTGGAGGAAATAAAGCTAAGTCTAGGTCTTTATGCATTTGTTAAGCAAAACACTAGAGAAACTTACCGTGATCAGGGAGGTGTAGGAGCGGGGTGGCTAGTGCCGCTACCTGGAGAAGGATCGTGCGATGCGTTTCTGGAGTTAAGCTGCACCAAAGATCATTTCCAATGTCTCGTTAGCATTACGACACTCAAATGTTAAGACTACCAAGTAATGTCCATTCAAACTAAACTCACCGTGCTCCCAGGAGCAATCACTGGCATCGGCGGAGCGGGCTGACCGGACTTCTCGCACACAGAC